>NW_021637477.1:0-140715 GCF_004799145.2 Neltuma alba
GAAATGCCCTGTTTTTTCACGAAAGAACTAATATTTTCAGGTGTCACCATTATTCCAATCAATGTAGTCCAGGAGTTGACGGGTTGTTTTGGTTGTGAGCAGATGAAGGTAAGTTGTACATGTGGGGAAATGCCAACGACTCTCAGTTGGGAGTTCCTGGGCTGCCTGACGTACAACCAGCCCCTGTTGAAGTCAACTTCCTAATGGAGGATGATGGATTCGGACCTCACAAGGTTTTGTCAGTGTCAATTGGTGCATCACATGGATTGTGTTTGGCCTTGAAGGAAAATCGGTGATAAGACATGTCGATCAAGAAGTTTTTCCTCTATCAATGAAGTCCGGTGACAAAAACATCATGGTTCTTCAACAAGATGAAATAGTTTGGATTCGGAGAATACAGTTCATATTGGGGAACACATTGTCGCACCTGGAAGCAGTCAGAGGGGATAACATATGATGACAGGTGGTTGTTTGATGGATTATATATCGTTATCCCAGTTTTTCTTGTTGGCACTCTGTCCTCCTCAATTTTCAACTTTGATGTAGCAGATGAGCTCATAGATTTGTACTGATAGGGATCACAATAAATTCAATGGCTTGTTTGATGCATTGAAATCATCAGCACAAGGTAGCATCAATGCAAATCAATGTTCCAATTTGGAGATCATTTGTGACTGTTGAAATGTTTGCAGCTGAAGATTTTGTTCGCTCATATTTGTTTCAAGGTGATGTAGTTTAGAACAATAATGTCGTTGAAGCTCAACATGTAAGAATACATTTTGTTAGGTAGTCACGTGCTTTTCATTTTGATGTTGCTCAATGTCTGGTTCTGTTCGGCCTTTGCGGAACCTCATGAGGTATATTGGGCTCATGCCTAGCGGATTTTTTTTAAGGTAATTTCATTTTCTTGACATGGATGGGTGATCGAGTTTCTGAAAATTCACCTAGAACCAGTTTCGACTGGCATGGATTTTTATTTTTATTGCATTGTGCTTTGGTAATTGTGAGAAACTGTTGAGAAAATGTAATACTACCTCTAATCCTTAATAAGAGCTAATTTGATTTTCACTTTGGTTCTAAATATAAGATTGTCTTTCATATTTATTTATTTTTTTTCAAAGTAACCATTATAATAGTTGCATATGCTAAATATTTTATCAAATGACACCTGATTAACAAAGATATTTCAAGGACTAGATGTAATAATAAATTAGTTCTTATATTAAAGACTAGATGTAATAATAAAAAAAAGAAGAAATGCGTATATTAATGTTTCTGATGACTTATCAACTAGTTTAATTTTTGTTTTTTTCCTGATATATCGGAAAGAATTCAATGCCTAGGTTAATTGAGCGACGTTCATGTTGAAAACACCACTTGTTTAAAATATACATGGGCAAAACTCTATAAACAATTACCAAAACGACGAATGCTTTATACCTGGTTAAATGCTTATGCTACGAAAGAAAAATAGACGCGTTGGCAAAGGGAAAAGACAAGAAAAATGCACATGGGAATCTGATGCATATTGTATAAATATTAGGAAAAATTTTAAAAAAATATAGATGATTTTTTTTTTGAGTAAATACCGTAATTCATTAAAGAAAAGGACACCAAAAAAAAAAAACCTCAGCACCTTAAAAAAAAAAAAAAAAAAGCTCCACCTCTTGCACAATAGGAGAGGTTGACTAAGGATACAAAAGCTTGCCTTCATGTTATGGGAGGACTTGGCAAGATAACAATGTGCTCCCTGGCTTTGTGCCTAATGTAAACTTGCCACTCCTGGTTAACACTAAATCTAGTATTATCTGTAATGTCCCAAAAGGATGTTGAGTCACATTCTCTAGTAACAAGATTAATAGCAGTATGCACAGAAATTATCCTAAACCCCTTGTTCCAACAAATATTAAGCCCATACAAAATAGCAAAGATCTCCACAATAGCTGGCGGAACTGTCGTAATTTTGCCATTGAAGCTGTTGATCCAATTGCCTCCTCTATCCCGAGGAACCCTACCACAACCATTGCTGCGATTAGGAAGGACAGAACCATTAACCTCAAGACACACCTAGTCACCTTGGAGGTTAAGTGGCATCGTTTCATGTTGTTGTCTGTTGTAGCAGAGTGCTCCTAAACTCATTAGATCCATGTCTAAACATGCCCTGAAAAAAACTATCCTTACCACTAGCAGCATTATCAATATCAGCGTATCAAATAGCTTTTTACACCTATTGCACCAGATATCTCAGCAAATATATCCAAACAGGGTCGACCAAGGGATCTTCTTACTGTACTGTTGTCCTTCATCCTTTTTAGATTCCAACGTGGCTAGTCCGTCCCCTGGAGTGAAAAAAAATGTGGCCAGACCTCCTGAGCAACTACTGATTCCCACTGGCTTTTTGCATTTGAACAATCTCTAATCAAGTGCATCAGACTCTCAGGAGTTTCGCACTCGAACCAGCAGCTTGGTGAATCTGCTAAGCTTCCACTCATGCATAGTTCAGTAGTATGTGCTCGATTATGTGCGAGCAGCCACAAGAATGATTTCATCTTTTCTGGGATCTTACACTTCCATATCAGTTTCCTGACGCTAGCAGCTGTCGATGAGTACCTATAAGTAGAAAAGAATGGGCAGAGTGCACAGAAAAACAACCATCAGTCGATGGCTTTCAATAGAATCTGTCCTCTTCTCTCTC
Organism: Neltuma alba; assembly: GCF_004799145.2. Lineage (NCBI taxonomy): Eukaryota > Viridiplantae > Streptophyta > Magnoliopsida > Fabales > Fabaceae > Neltuma > Neltuma alba. The sequence goes on from NW_021637477.1 coordinate 2,696, forward strand.
CTCACGGTGTGAGTGTATAAGCACAAGCCTCTCAATAACGTGAAAGGGTAGCCATAACACCAACTTTTGATAATCCCAATCACCTATCTAGTTAACATAATCGATGACCTGTCACCTCTATTAATAAGACCTTCTCTACTTGGTATAAGATCGATGAGGGTACATTTAAATTAGACCAATTCTTAAACTAGAAAGAGGTCAAGCACCCATTGCCTATCTTTTTCCCTAAACCTTTTTCAAACATCTTCCAAACTGCACAGATGCCTCTCCAAGTAAGGGATGAGTTGGCCTTCTTTGTAACCGTAGGCAAAGGATCAGAACTTGAACGCATAAAGTGTCTTTCTCGCAACTCAGCTTCCAACAAAGCTTGAGGACGAAGGCCTCATTTTGTTTTCTTAGACCTTTAATACCTAAGCCACCATCTTTCTTATTTCCATTATATTTTGCCAAGAAACATGGTGAATTTTCTTTCGGTTCTCATCATCATCCCAAAGGAAATTCTTGCTTTCCCTCTCAAGCTCAGCTATCAACTTTTCGGGTAGGAGAATAGTTTTCATGTGATAAACGGGAAGAGCAAATAACACTTATGAGAATGGTTCTCCCAGCTATAGCAAGATGTTTCCTTTTCCACTTTGAGAGTCTCCGTTGCGTCTTTATTAGGATTTGGGAGAACAAAGAGTGAGAAGCTCTACTATGTATAGGTGGAATCCCTAGATACTTCTCCTGATCACTGGTGAGACCAAATCCCATCCTTTGACTCGGTTCTAAGGCTTGCGTGATATGTACATTTCTAGAGAAGCAGGCTTCAGTCTTCATTTTATTTACCTTCCATCCCGAAGCCTCACAAAATTTATTCAGGCAATTCATCATGACATCCACTTGACTCGTAGACGCTTCACCAAACAAGACCAAATCATCAACAAAGAAAAGGTGGGATAATTTAGGCCCTCTTAGTTTAATTGGTGCCCAAACCCCTCCTCAATAGCATATTGGATATAGATGAATTTTCAAATCCAAAAGGTCATCTAAATTTGCAAAATTCTAAATAAGTTATAAGAACCAAATTGAAATTTTGAAATATTGATGAATTTACAATGTTATCCTTTTAATTCTTTTTGAAAAGCCTCAGTCACCCCTCACTGCCCAAACCCCTCCTCAATAGCATATTGGATATAGATGAATTTTCAAACCCAAAAGGTCATCTAAATTTGCAAAATTCTAAATAAGTTATAAGAACCAATTGAAATTTTGAAATATTGATGAATTTACAATGTTATCCTTTAATTCTTTTGAAAAGCCTCAGTCACCCCTCACTGGCTGGTCAGCCATTAGTGCCAAAGTTTAGGTAACATAATTAATAATTCTTATAACAATATTCACAACTTCATTAATGCCATTAACTAAATTAGGATTTTTTTTAACATTCATAACGTGATTAGTAACTCTTATAATAATATTTACAACTCAATTAACCAACATTTTAAAATTCCAATATAGTTATTGTGACTGATTTTGAATTTGTTATATTCAAGTGATATTTAACTATCATTTTATAGAAATTTTTCCTAAATGTTAACATGTTATCGGTGTTCTTAAGCCATATAGTACTCATCATAATTGTTACTAGTATTAATAAAACAAAATATTAGATCTAGCCTTTGATCATCAAATGAGAATCTCAATTTTAAGACAATTTTCTTTTAAAAAACAAATTTGAGGGTGGAATTCAACTTCGAGGTTTTGCATATCATTCAGCCAAGGGCTTTTTTTTGGGTGAAAAAAGATAGTACAAAACGACACACTCTACTCATCAATCTTAGTCTATCTTCTTCCACTAGGTTACTAATGAACATTAGGTTTAGAAGAAGTTGCTAATCCTTTACAATGTGGTGAACAAGACTCGAATCCTTGCTAGAAAAGATGCCGATATAATGCTCGATAGTGTCTCAAATAGGATTGTTTCCTCTCTTTTCCTCCATATTCTTTCCCTTTCTTTTTCATCTTCTCTTCCCGATTCTTCAATTTATTTTAGCTTTTGCATTCCTTTTAATTTGTCCTTGTCATTCTTCACCACACGGGAAAAAACATCCATGTAAAATCAGAATCTTTGCCTATTTGTTTTCTTTGGTCTCTAATTTGCTTGCTCTATATGAAATTAATGTGCATCTGTTTTTGTGGGTATTACTACCTTCAAACATGGTTTATGCAGATGATGATGAATCAGTTGCTGACAGATGATAGGGGAAAAGGACAGCAAAGACGAAACATATGCTGATAAATAAACTAATACTACCTTTAGTCCTTAATATAAGATCTTATTAGACTTTTATTTTGGTCTTAAATATAAGACCCAAATCTATTTCATCTCTCATATTTATGCATTTTTTCCCAAAAAAGTTATTCTAATAATGGTAGTTTTAGCCAATACACTTGATTAATAAGAATATTTTAGGAAAAACAATACATATTTATTATAAATAACTAACTTAACTTATTTTTTTAATCTTCTTAAATTAGTCAACTAGCTGTTATAATTAAGACTAGAGGTAGCACATTGACTTTATTGTGCAGACTTGATCCCTCAAGACTTTAATTTGACCCTCCTTTATTTGTTCTTCTTCCCTAAAATCTGATTAAATTCGCAGACCATGAGCACTAACATACTGGAGGCGCACTCTAAGCCACCATTTAACGGACACAACTATTATTCAACTTTCAAATAGCATTAATATATATAACCATAGAGACATATGATCTCTTGACGCAAGCTTGGTTTGGCCGACATTAAAAGAAAATAAAACATAAAACTTCAACTTCAAACACGGGAATATAAGGACTGTTAAGAAACTGAATCTAAAGCATTAACCACCTATACTGGCCTTTATGCATATTAATGGCCTTATTTAGCTATTTAGGAACTCTTATTGTCATTCATTGAGACTCCAATCTCTGGATTCTCTCCAAGATACTTCCTTAATTCCTCGATAAGCTTATCAATTCCTTCCTTCGCATAACAACGCTGTTCCTCAGTCATCCTCGCAGCTGGAATTTCCATAATTTTTTTCAACTTCTCTGTTCCTTCACTCCCACAAAGATGCAGACGAGCAAGTATTACAAGCTGCGCCTCATCAAATTCATCCGCAATGGAGGATTGCCTGCGACCCCCACAAAAAACAATAGTTCAGACATTCAGGATTGACACACCCACGAATGTCTTCTTTGGAAAAGGGGGAAGATAGGGAATGAAAGAAAATGGCCATCTTTGCCTCGCAAGGAAGGCAAAGCTTCATCGATTTCACATCTTTTGTACCACTTGCCATGGTTGTGGATGTAGTGATTGTACTAGAACTCACTATAGAAATTGAACAAGTTTGAGAGATTTAGGGAAGAAATATGCCAATTTATAGTGGTTTGCTATACCCACTAACTGATTAGTCCTGTCATTGGATTGTCTCTCGTAGTTGTTATTATATTTAACTTTAATACTATAAAGAGCCAATGGACAGTGATTTTCTTTACAGAATCTCAAGAAAAAGCAAGTAAATCCCATGTTTTACAGATCTGAATTAGCTACTTTAAATTTGAAAATAAATGCATTAAATTATAGATTCTCCTTGGAAGATGAATTCATAAATTTAATTAAATTAAACCAATAGGCTATATGTTGATAAATCTGATCAGTAGTTGATTGGTCGTCATTGCATTTAATTTTATTTATCTTTTGAATCTTTAGGGTTGATTCCTTTTTCACCTCAATTTGCGATCCTCACGGTTGTAATTGTACTACTCTCTTTGGTCCCTATTATAAGAACTTTTGATAGTCAGCAATAAACATTAAATATTCTCTTTCATATATGCCCATATTTAATAAGTGGGTTGGAGAATAGAAACTAGCATGATATTAAAATTTAGTACAGTTAATGAGATCAGAGTAATATTAGAAATCATTTATATTTTATGACAAATTTAATGCTCTAATTGTTTTTATTGGTATATTCAAATTGTTTAGTGAGTTCTTTTAATAGGAGCTAGAGGGTGTACACTACAAAAAAATTAAATTTCAGCGGCGACAAAAAGTCATTGCTGAAAGTATAAAAGTCGCTGCTGAAAGTTTTCAGTAGCGACTTGTCGGCGCTAAAAAGTCGTTGCCGTAACGTCGTAGCTGAAAACTTTCAGCGACGACTAAAAAGGTCGCCGCTGAAATACACTTTTAATGGTGACTTTTAGAAGTTTCAATGTCACCACTGAAAACACTTTCAGCGGTGGTGAATGTTGCCACTAGAAGACACTTTCGACGACGATATTCTTGTCCCCGCCGAAAGGGATGTTTAGCGGCGACTTTTTTGTCGCCGTTGAAAGTAATGCCTAAGAAGAATTGGTTTTACCAATATCACGTCATCACCGCCGGCCGCCACATCATCGCTAGCCACCTCCACGTCATTGTCACATCACTCCTCCTCGCCACATCATCGTTCAAATATTTTCACCTTAAATGTGTCTTCTTTAAGGTTCGAACTCGTGACCACCTCCTTTCGTGTCCAGTCTTCTTACCGCTGAGCCAGATTGAATTTATTTATTAATATTATAAAATAATATATATTATTATATTACACTTTCAGCGGCGACATTATTAAGTCGCCGCTAAAAGTCTACTTTCAGCGACGACCATAGAATGTCGCCGCTGAAAGTGAACTCAATGATTCTCAAATGTATACTTTAGGGGCGACTTTTTTGTCGCCGCTGAAAGTCTTAGTTTCAGCGGTGACTTTTTGGGACTTTTTTGTCGCCATTGAAAGTCGTCGCCTAAAGTTTTTTTTTTTTGGTAGTGATAGAACACAATAAAAATTGAATTACTTGTTGAGTTAGATTGAAAAATTAGCTAAATTTATTTTTATCAAAAATATAGTTTTCGTTCTTTAATTTTACACAAGGTCTCATTTTGATTCCTTAATTCTATAAAGTATTTTTGTTCATCCTCTAGTCCCATCATATTTAGTTTCACTAACAAAAGAGTGCCACCATTAGCATTTTAAATATTGACAAAACATTCTCAAAAACTAACATATTAAATTTAATTTTAAAAAATAACAATGATTGTCACCAACATTTATCATCTAAAACAAATGGTATTAGGGTTAGAAGTTGAAAAGATAATTTATAAATTAATTAACCAAATTGTAATTTGGAATAAAATTAGAGGATGAAAATTGCAGTTTTACCTTTATTTTATGGCCAAACCCACTATAAGTCTTTATACTTAAATCGAGTTTTGATTTCAATTCCTATAATTTTTTGTTGTCATTTTCAATCCCTTGTTTTGTAAGAAATGTTGGTCCTCGTACCTAAACCTCAGTTTCGCAGCTTAAACTTTGCTTGTGTGGCATTACTACTATTAATTTTTCCTGCAAGAGAGATCATAGCGGGAGTCATAGCCATCGTTGAAGTGTGAAGGTAGTGCATCACCAAAACATCTAAGAGAGTGTGTTTCACTAGAGTCTCTTGATTGTGAAAGTCTTAGTCGCAACGGCCAGCATATGATATTCATTGATTTTTTTTTCTTTTTGTCGCCTTCCTTTCCCTTTTGCTAATCTTTTGCACTTTGATTTGTTATAGAGGACCAAAAGTGGACTTTTTTTGGCCTTGACTAAAAGTGGGCTTTAATCTTTATTTTATTATCTCACTTCATCACTAAATTTACCTTTGATCAAGTTTGAAAGTTGGGATTTGGTTTCAATTTCGTCCAAAAATTTCTCAAATTTCATTTAATTGATGACTTGTAATCTTTAACCAGGGGTTAATTGTCCAATTGAATATGTCAAATTAGAATCAAATTAATGGCAAAAGCATTTATATGACTGTAGTTATCTATCACATTGTTTTAACGTGATTAATGTGGTTTGTCTCGTGAAGTAATTGTAATCAAATTACAAGAGATTAGCCAACTCTGCTTCCGTATAGCATATACACATATAAACATATGATTGCTTGATATACAAGCTTGATTGGACAAACACATAAGAAAGACTGGCACTAAAGCATTATTGATAACCTCTTTATTGGAATGAAAGCATTAGCCTTTAGATATTTATTACTAACCATAGTTGTGGACGAGTTGCAGTATCCTTAGTGACCCTTTGTTGATTTCGGAGATGAGAGCCTCTGAAATCTCTTCAATCTGTCTGCATATTTCCTGGCAAAACGTACCAAGTTCTTCAGTTGTTGAACAACGCTGGTCCTCATTCATCCTCCCATATGGAATTGACAAAAGTTGCTTCAGCTTCTCTGTTTCTTTAGTCCCATTAAGTTGCAGATGAGCAAGTACAAAACGTTGTGACTTTGAAAGTCCATCTGCTGCAGAATATTCTTTGTTACGACCTCCATCTGTAGGATCATAGAAGTTCAGACATTTGGGACCCCACACACCCAAGAATATTTAGTTCTTGAACAGAAGAAGAAGAGGACAACATTATAGCCTTCTTTGCAGCACAAATTTGGCAAGGCTTCCTCAATTCTGCCTCTTTTGAGCCTGCCATGGTAGTCAGTACAGTCATAGTACTAGGGCATAATATAGAATTTGAGTTAAATTAAGAGATTTTGGGAAAGAAAGATCCATTTTATAGTGATTGGTTGTGTCACCGATTGACTGGACTTGTCATTTGATTAGCTCTCACCGTTGTCATTATTATATTTTACTTTCATATTAAATAGAGCTAATAAATATTGAACATTTTTTTCATAGAATTTCAAGAAAAAACGAGTAAGTCTTTTGCTTTACGCAATTGATGAATTCGGCTATTTATAATATAAAAATAAATGCATCAATTTATGTAGTCTCTAAAATAAATTCATAAATGTAATTAAATTATACTGATAAGTAGTTATTATATTTATAGGATCTTAAGAAAAAGCAATGAAATCTCATGTTTTACGCAATTAAATATAACTACATGCAATTTAAAAATAAATGTATTGATTGATGGAATTTGTTGTTATAAGAGAAATTCATAAATGTAGTTGGGTTAAATCAATAGGTCATGAGTTGATAACTGTGATCATCAATTGATTGGTCATCATGTTTATATTTTTTTTATAGCACCATCGCATTTATTTTTAATTATACAAATCCATAAATGCAGTTGAGTCAAACCAATAAGTTAGGGGTCAATAAATGTGATTAATTATTAGTTGATTGGTTATCGCATTTGTTTTTAATGATATATATATATATATATATATATATGGCTAAAGTATATATTTGGTTCTTTAACTTTGTTTTATTTTGGTCCCTTAACTTTAAAAAGTGAACTTTTAGTTTTCTAATCTTAGAACTGTTAACAAAAAAGGATGATATTGAACTCTTGAGTGTTGATAAAATATTACTAAATGTGATAATATTAAGTTTAATTTTCAAAACAATTATGATTGTTACAAAAATCATCATTTAAGACTAAAAATTTTTGGTTTTAAAAGACTAAAATATACTTTTTAAAGTTAAGAGACCAAATTGAAACTTTACATAAAGTTAAAAAAATCAAATGTATATTTTTTTAGCTAAAATGTATATAATTCTCTTGAATTTTGGATCATATCCAAGTAACTTTCAAAACTTTGCAACAAATCTCCTAAAGTATTATGTTTATTTTTAAACACACTTTGAGAGGTTATTACACATGAAAATAAAGTCTAAGGGAATATATAATATAACTCATAGTTGGGTTATCCTAATAATTTGAATGCTGATAGAAGTTTATCATTTAGTTTTAAAAGTTAAGGAATTATTTGCACATAATTCAAAATTGAGAATTTTGTGTAATTTAGACAGTAGTTTATCATCCTTGTCATTGCATGATATAGACATCAAAAATACTTGAGAAACCTCCTCATTACTTTTCTTAATTTTAATTATGAAAATTTTCAGAATTTTTAACTAAATTTTTCATAATTTTCATAATTTTTATAATTACTCTTTTATCTCATAACTTCGCAATATTGCGATTTTGTCCCAATTTGATTTTTTTTCCCCCTCATACATTCCTTTACTTTGAACTCTGGTATTTTACTTAGCCCATAAATACCTTATATTCAGTCAAATTGGTTTTGTTATTTCATCATTAAGTTTAAAACATTGAGCTAGTTTCCACGTTTGTTTAGAAAAGTTTCAGCAAGGTTTTTGATTATCCAATGTTATGTATCAAATTTGGTCAATAAATCAAATGGCGAAAGCATTTCTATGAACTGTAGTTAAACATCTGTCACTTCAAGCGTTAATAATTATGGTTTGTGCAAAAAGTTATGATCAAATTACAAGAGATCACCTAATATTTAGCTTCGAAATAGCTTTATTAATGTATGAGGATAGAGACAAGATCGTTTGACACAAGTTTGGTTGGGCCGACATTACATGAAAATAAAACTTAAACTTCAAATTCAGGAATATAAGGACCAGTCAGAAACTGAATCTAAAGCATTAACCACTTTATTGGCCTGTAAACATATTAATGGCCTCATTTAGCGATTTAGGGACTATTATTGTCCTCCATGGAGATTCCAATCTCTGGATTCTCTTCAAGATACTTCCTTAATTCCTTGATAAGCCTATCGATTCCTTCCTTAGCATAACAACGTTATTCCTTAGTCATCCTTGCAGCTGGAATTTGCATAATTTTCTTCAACTTCTCTGTTCCTTCACTCCCACAAAGATGCAGAGGAGCAAGTATGACAAGTTGTGCCTCATAAATTCATCTGCAATGAAGGATTGCCTGCGACTTCCACACAAAAACAATAGTTCAAACATTCAGGATTGACACACCCATGAATGTCTTCTTCAGAAAAGGGGGAAGATGGGGAGTGAAAGACAATGGCCATCTTTGCCTCGCAAGAAAGCAAAGCTTCATCGGTTTCACATCTTTTGAACCACCTCCATGGTTTTGAATGCAGTGATTATACTAGAGCTCACTATAGAAATTGAACTAGTTTGAGAGATTTGGGGAAGAAATCTGCCAATTTATAGTCGTTCAACGCACCCACCGATCGACCAGCCTTGTCATTTGATTGGCTCTTATAGTTGTTATTATATTTTACTTTAATACTAAAAAGAGCCAATAGACAATGATTTTCTTTATAGAATCTCAAGAAAAAGCAAGTAAATCCCATGTTTTATGGAACTGAGCTACTTTTAATTTGAAAATAAATGTAATGGATTATGGAGCCTATTTGAAGATGAGTTCATAAATATCATTAAGTTAAACTAATAGGATGCAAGTTGATAAATGTAATCACCAATTGATTGGTTGTCATCACATTTACTTTTATGTATCTTTTTGAACCCTTAGACTTGATTCCTTTTTCCCCACGATTTGCGATCCTCATAGTTGCAATGATACTAGAACATGATAAAAGTTGAATTGCTTGTTGAGTTAGATTGAAAAATTAGTTAAATTTATTCCACACAATTTTGTTTTGGTTCTTGTTATTAGCTGTAGAACTGGCTCTTCACTGACTCAAGCCTAAATGGGCTTGGCGAAATAGCCCACCATCCCCGTAATGATCCTTTTTTCCAGGCTTGAATCATGAACAAACGAGTTTAGGTCCAACCCCACGAGCTTTGTCTGTTTTCAATGGATGGAAATAATATAATAAAATTTCTAGTTTAAAACATAAATATGATAAAATTTAAGTCAAAAATCAACAACATCAACATGAGCACACAAATATTAAGTCCCAGACAGTGATAAATAGCTATTCTCCACATTTTTAGTTAATGATGAATTGTGCCTTTTTAGAGGATAATGCTGTGAAGAAAAAGATCCTTCTGGTTGCATTGATCGTCTTAATAGTTCCAGGCGCACCATTTTTTCCGACAATCTCAACACACTAGATGGCAAGTCAAAAAACATGAAGCTTGTCCAGAAATAATCAAGTTCCAAAGTACTATTACACATTTTAGATAAATCACTGGGCCGTCGAGCTATCAAAGAATACAGTTAAGAAAGTAGCCATTGTAACAAAAGCACTTCACATTGTTCTTGTTTTTGGGACATAGGCTACTATAATTAGTACTGATTAATATTAGCAAACTAAAATTTTTAATTTAAATCATATAATTCTTAGTAAAATTACTGTCTAAATAACCAAAATAAAAAAAATCAATATGTTAATAGAAAAATTATCCATTATTATATAAATATATCAATATTTTTGCTTACTGTTAAGTCACTTAATTGATAAAGGATTAAAACAATGCTAACCAAATACTAGCTAAATGAAAAATTGAGAAAATATAATTATCAAAATGATTTTTAAAAAACCTATCATCATCATCATCATCATTATACAGTTTTAAACATTTGGGTTCAAACAGACTAGACCTAAAAGCCCGCTTAGCCTAACATATTTTTTGAAGCCCCATCTTTGATAGGCTTAAGCTTAAATGAGGCCAGCCTGATGGGCTCAGCCCATTTTTTAGACTCTACAGCCATAACCTAAATTTAATGTGTTAACTTTGCTTGCATGGGAAGTCATAGCCGGAGAAGCCATAGCCAGTGTTGAAGTGTGAAGGCACTGGATCACTAAGGTATCTAAGAGAGCTGAGAGTGTCTTGGTTGTGGAAGTCATATCGCAAAAGCCAACGTATGATATTCACTGATTTTTTGTTGTCATGTTCCTTTCTCTTTTGTGAACCTTTTTGCACTTTGATTCAATCGTATGGAATTCTTATTGTTAAAAGGCCAAAAGGGCAATTCATCTTTATTTTATTATAAATTAATGTGTAAATTTACTTCGAAAGTATTCACCCATGAGAAATACTGTTCTCAACGTATTTTTAGGTTCAAAGTTGTCTTGAAAGTGTGAAAATAAAGCAATGTTACCCGTTGCTATTAAAATATTACTAGTCAACGTCAAAACTTTAATGGCTAGTGTTAGTTTTTTAAGTGTGGTGAAGCAACATCATTATGTTTCCGAATTTCATAACAATATTGAACCCAAAAAAACTTTCAAGGCAACATTGATACTATGCAAAAATTTCTAGCACAAATTTACACATTAACCTTTTTATTATTTCACTTCATTATCAAATTTATCTTCGATTAAGTTTGAAAGGATGGGATTCAGTTTCAATTTCGCCCAAAAATTCCCAAATTGCATATATTTCATGATTTGTAATCTTAAAACGAGGGTTTAATTATCCAATCGAATGTGTCAAATTATAATCAAATTAATGGCAAAAGATTTTATATGACTCCAGTTATCTATCGCATTTTCTTAACGTCATTAGTACTTGGTTTGCATATTTACATGATTGCTTGATATGTAAGATTGATTGGGCGACATTACATGAAAATAAAACATAAACTTGAATTTCAAACAAAGGAATATAAGGACAAGCACATAAGAAAGACTCATCTAAAGCATTATTAATAACCTTTTTATTGGGTCGAAAGCATTAGCCTTATTTAGATATTTATTAGTAACCATAGTTGTTGGACGAGGTTGCAATATCCTCAGTGACCATTATTGTTGATTTCAGATATGAGTGCCTCTGAAATCTCTTCAATTTGTCTGCATATTTCCTGGCGAAACTTACCAAGTTCTTCCGTTGTTGAACAACGCTGGTCCTCATTCATCCTCCCATATGGAATTGACAAAAGTTGCTTCAGCTTCTCTGTTTCTTTAGTCCCATTAAGTTGCAGATGAGCAAGTACGAAACGCTGTGACTCTGAAAGTCCATCTGCTGCAGAATATTCTTTGCTACGACCTCCATTTGTAGGATCATAGAAGTTCAGACATTTGGGATCCACACACCCAAGAATATTTAGTTCTTGAACAGAAGAAGAAGAGGACAACATGATGGCCTTCTTTGCAGCACAAATTTGGCAAGGCTTCCTCAATTCTCCTTCTTTTGAGCCTGCCATGGTGGTCACTACAGTGATAGTACTAGAGCATAATATAGAATTTGAGTTAAATTGAGAGATTTTGGGGAAGAAAGCCTCATTTTATAGTGGTTGGATGTGCCACCGACCGACTGGACTTGTTATTTAATTAGCTCTTACAGTTGTTATTATTATATTTTACTTTCACATTAAATAGAGCTAATAAATATTGATCATTTTTTCATAGAATTTCAAGAAAAAAAACAAGTAAGTCTTTTGTTTTACATAATTGAATTCGGCTATTTGTAATATAAAAATAAATGCATCAATTTACGTAGTCTCTAAAATAAATTCATAACTGTAATTAAATTATATTGATAAGTAGTTATTATATTTATAGGATCTCAAGAAAAAGCAATGAAATCTCATGTTTTATGCAGTTAAATATACTACATGCAATTTAAAAATAAATGTATTAATTGATGGAATTTGTTTGTTATAAGAGAAATTCATAAATGTAATTGAGTTTTTTTTTTGGCCAACCATAAATGTAATTGAGTTAAATCAATAGGTCAGGAGTCGATAAATGCGATCATCAATTGATATATTCTCTTCGATTTTGGGTCAATGGTCATATCCATATAACCTTCATAGCTTTCAAAACTTGGCAATAAACCTCGTAAACTCATTCATTTATTTTTAATCATAGTTTGAGGGGTTATTACACATAAAAATAAAGTCTAAGAGAGTATGTAAGTTATAGTTGGGTATATCCTACTAATTTGAATGCTCATAGAGGCTTATTATTTAATTAGTTTCAAAAGTTAAGGTATTATTTGTACGTAATTCAAATTTTAGGATAATTTAACTTGTATTTTCTTTGGCCATGAATCTAGCTTATATCTTCTGAACCTTGGGCTTACTCTTTTAACAATGAAAATTGAATTACTCATTGAATTAGATTGAGAAATTTGAAGAAGAAAAATCATAATTTATGGCTTTTACACGCTATCATACGATCTACCACTCTATTCATTTGATCGGTCCTCTTAGAACATATAAGATGTTAATAAAAAGTGGTCATCCTCACAAAATCTTAAGAAAGATCATAACATGTAGTGCTTATATATACATATAAATCTATCATTTAGGTCATTTATTTGGTCATCTAATATTATAGAAAGTGCCGTCAAAAAGTGACATTTTTACTACATCTAAAAAAATAGTTACGGTGAAAATTTCTTTAGAAAATTTTTCCTAAAAAAAATTGTTGCATTGTTACCTCAACTGTTATTTAGGATACCATTAATAAACCAATTATGATGAGTTAGAAAGTCCACGTGTTATCTATGTGATTTTTTTTAATTTGAATTCAATTGCAAATTTGTCTAGGAAATTTACATTCAAGAGCACTAAGTTTCTAGAAGGTTCCAAATTATAATAATGTCACTCCAACCACAGTTAAACTTGATCATTAATTGGCCAAATTATAATAATGCCACTCGAGCCATTATCTAAGTCATCCACATTGCATTAATAGTTTAGAACCCCCAACACTAGTTCTCACACAACAGAATAACTACTTCTACGCATTTGTTAGTTTGATCACTTCATTCACTTAAAAAAAAAACATGAGCGAGAATAAGAGGCCTAGCATCATCGGCCAGCTCTTAGTTTGATGCTTTTTTTTTGGGTGAAATTTATGGGGCTAGAGCCCTTCTTATTATCTCAAAACCTTAAGTGTGTAGGCAATCCCCACATTATCCCTGTACAAATATAAGGACAGCTTCTGGGGTGGATTCTTATAAAATTTCACCATATCCCCTTGCTAGAAACTCATATTAGCAAGACAATCAGCACAACAATTGCCTTCTCTAAACACATGTTGTATCCTAACCTGATCAAAAGAACTTAATTCTTTCTTTACAATTTTTTGACAAAGCAGAATTGACATAATACAATTTTTTTAACAGCCAAAGAATCACTCTCTACAATTAACCATCAACAATCAAGGGTAGCAGCAACCTGTAAACCTGTAATAATACCCCATAATTCAGCTATAATGGCTAAGCAAACTCCCAAGCATCTTGTAAAGCCAACTTTCCATCTTCCACTGTTATCCCGAACAAGGTCATTGCATCTTGCCGTTCTTGAAGTTGATTTAGCAGCCCCATCAGTATTTAACTTTAAACATCCCGCATCTGGAGCTTTTTGGGCAATATTTTCTTCTTTTCAACTACACCCCATAACACTTTCTTGTACTCTAGAAGCCAGGATTTCTTGAACATATCTATTTATTATAAGACAAGGGTTCTTTGGCATCACAAGGCCCTCCTCAAACATACATTTATTCCTCCAATTCCATAGCTGCCAACATATAACTCTAAGTGCCACCTTCTACCTTTCGTTTTTGTTGCTTAAGCACTATCTAAACCAATCCTTACCATTAAGTTGAAAGAAATCAATTTTTAAAGCATACTCACCCCACATTTTCCATCTGTCCTTTGCAATATAGCAATCTCTTAACACATGCATAAGCCCCTTAGTAACTCCATCACATTTATAGCAAAAAGCAGAACCATTTATAGCTTGCTTCTTCTTTCAGCAATGAGTAACCTATCATGTGTTGCCAACCATAAGAACACTTGGATCCTTTTAGGACCCTTCCAAAGCCAAATTTTATTCCACACAGTATCTTTATTACCTTGTTCATTTCTTTGTATTTTGTACATGTCAACAATGTTATAAACCACCTTACTACCACCTCCCTACTTCAACTCATCCTCCCAAACTCTTCTTTTAGAGGCGGGATGGGCAAAATGTCTCTATAATTATGTTTAAGAATAAAACTCATAATCTTTTCCAGATCCTAATTCCCATTTGAATTCACCATCTCCCTAACAACAGTATTAGCTTCTTCAGCATCAAGAGGCATAGAGCATTTATCCATTAAGGACTTCCTATCATCAGTCCAAATATCTTTTCAAAACTTCACACGTTTACCATTCCCAATTTCACATTAGATATTGTATTTAATATTCGACTAGATCCTTCCTAAGTTCTTCCAAACTTTAGAATCAGTATTCTTTACTACCTATTCATCATAGAGAATTTTCCCTCTCTCATATTTCCCCTTCAGCAACATCAAGCATGGATTTCTTGGTTTTGCAATTACCTTCTAACCAAGCTTACCAAGCAAAGCATCATTCATAGTCCCCATGTCTCTTAGCCCATAACCACCAATTTCTTTCGAAGAACACATCATATTCCAGCTTATGGCATGAAACTTCCTCTTCCCCTCTTCACTTTTTCATATAAAATCTCTTTGGATTCTTTCTAGCTACTTCCTTACACCCACAAGAATATATGAATGCTGCATGTGATGGATTGCCATTTGGCTTGTGATTGACTTCACAAGAGTAATCCTGCCAAGATAGTGTTTGTTTTTTTTCCAAGCATTTAACTTGCTCTACATTTTATCAATTAGAAACCGAAACTTACTTTTCTAACTTCTTCCTTGGGTAATATAAGCACTCAAGTATCTTCTAAAGTCTTCCATTCTTCCAAAACCTATCATACTACAAATAGTATTATGTACAACTCTATCAGTGTTTTTGGAGAAATAAATACTCATTTTTTTAGCATTTATTTTTTGTCCAGATAGCATGCCAAACTCTTCTAAAGCCTCCATCACATTAACCACTTGATTAATGGAAGCCTCACAAAATAACAAGCAGTCATCCGCAAAAATCAAATGAGAAATCTCAACACCTCTTTTCTCTAACTTCAAAGGCTGCCAAACTTTACAATTAACCCTATCCATCATCATACAGGTCAATTGTTCTATTCCCTAAGACAAAAGGATAAGGTGATAGAGGATCTCCTTATCTTAAACCTCTAGAGGGAGTGAACTCATCATTCTTAGTTCCATTCCACATAATAGCTAATTTGGAGGTGCTTATACATTTCATAATCAATATGCACAAATGGTCATTCACTCCAATTTCCTTAAGAACATTTTTCATAAAATTCCAAGACATATGACCATACGCCTTTTCTTGGTTAATTTTTATTGCCATGTAACTTTTCATAACTTTCAATTTAACTTTTCATAACTTTCAATTTACTCATAGTATGAACCACTCTTTAGTAATCATAATATTATCTTGTATACTATGTTTAGGAATAAAGCTAACTTGATAAGGAGAAATCAGCTTATTGATAAGAGGCTTTAGTCTATTCACAATCACTTTAGTTATCCCTTTATAGAGGACATTGCAAAGTGAAATTGGTCTAAATTGACTTACTAATTTCGGGTGCTCAATCTTTGGGATTAGCACTAACAGTGTTTTATTAATCTCCTTTAGCCTCGCAGGGTTGTACCAAAAGTCTTTTACTAATGAAATGATAGCATCTCCTACAATGTCTCAATTTTACTGATAAAACAATCAGGGAAACCATCTTCCCTCAGTGCCATAAAGCTTCCCATTTGAAATAAAGCTTCCTTGATTTCCTCTACATAAAGAGGATTATTTAATCTGCATCTATCTGCATCATTTAGTTCTTCCTATTGTTGCTATGTGACAAATTAGCCCTTGTCTTCTCTATGTTCTTTGAACGGGTTACCATAAAAGTCTCGGAACAACTGCACAGTTTCCTTCTCATCATCAATCCATACACCCTCATTATTTTTCAACATTTTAACTCTATTTCTCCCTCTACAAATCAGAGTTTTTGTGTGATAATTCCTAGTATTGCGGTCACCATGTTCAATCTATTTTTCATGTGACTTTTAAAATAACTCTTCTTGCTTCATAGTTTTAATTATTTAGCCTCTAATTTTTTTTTCTCAAGTTGAATAAGATATCTATCCTCATTTCTATCAACACTCTTCTGTATGCCACACAATTGATTCAATATTCTTTTTTTCTTATACTCAATTCTGCCAAAAACCTCCTTGTTCCAAACTTCTATATCATTCTCCACCAAACCTAGCCTCATGTGAGCCTCCTTTGGTCTTCTCCAACTATCCTTTAACATTGGTTTAAAACTATCATGTATCTACCAAGTAGCTAAAAATCTGAATACTCTTTGACCATAAGTATAGAAATAAGGATTCAGGTCAATAATCAAGGGGTGATGGTCAGAGCAAATTCGCTCACCAACTTTGAACTTAGCATCA
Organism: Neltuma alba; assembly: GCF_004799145.2. Lineage (NCBI taxonomy): Eukaryota > Viridiplantae > Streptophyta > Magnoliopsida > Fabales > Fabaceae > Neltuma > Neltuma alba. The sequence goes on from NW_021637477.1 coordinate 19,748, forward strand.
CTTAATGTCCTCTACCACTGTTGGTTAATTAGACAATGATCCAACCTTTTATAGACCCTATCAAACCCTTCCCATTTTGGCCCTCTCCAAGTGAATAAAGACTTTTTTTATTCTACATCAATCAAACTATTTCTTTGTATCCACTCATTAAATCTGCTATATTTCCTTTCATTAATTCTTCTGCCACCCTTACGTTCTAGAGAGGACTTTATTTCATTAAAATCCTCAAAAATTAACCAAGGGTCAACCATCACTTCTGCAACATTATTTAGTTTTCCCATAGTTGCAATCTTCTATTTTCATGAGGATTTCCATAAACAGTTGTGAAAAACCAAGACCCATTACATGAATACAATTTACAATGTAAAAATTGAGTATCTTTGATTACTACTTCATCTTTTAAAGTATTATCTAGCCACATAAGCCAAATGCCACCCGAGTAGCCATCCGATTCAACTTTTTGCACATTACGAAAGCCCCAACCTCTAATAGTTCTGTCAACCACTCTTCCACTGATTCTGGGCTCCAAAATCACAACCACATCTATTTTGTATCTTTGTCTCAGACTCTATAAAGCAATAGCAAACCCTTTGCTAGCTACTCCTCTGATATTCCAAATAAGCACTTTCATAATAACATGCTAAAAGATTTAAAGAAAGCCAAATAGCAGCTATAGAACAGCAAATCAATCAACATCTAGCTTTGGAGTAATCACTCTAACATCCATATTCATCTCAGAGCACTCAATAGGGTCTTCATTGATATTTTTGGTAACTAGTTCTCCTGGGTTAATATTTTCCTTCCTCATTTCCACCATTTTCAAAGCACAATATTCTCCTTTTCCAACAACACCACCTCCTATCCCCCTAATCTACTTAGGATTGAATCAGGAACTTCCTCAGTAGCACCCTTGAAGGATACGCTCCCTTTAACAATTTTTTTTCCACCGCCTTCTTTTTTTGTTCACTAAATTTCAACTTTAACTCCTTCACCTGCCCAGTTTCAATTATCTCAAATTTCAAACTACTCCCCTTCTCTACTTCTTTATCTTTCTTCTTTTTAAACTGTTTCTTAGGATCAACACTCTGCTGGCCATTAATAACCTCACCTAAAACTTCTCTATGATCATCCTCCTTATTCACATAAACTTTTCTATGATCATCCTTCTTATTCACATCATTATTATCCTCCACTTCTGTCTCCCCTGAGACCATAAACCTAGAGGATTTTTGTTGGTTTTCAGCTTCAGGCATCACTTTCTTTTGCCTTCTGGTTCCGTGCACTATCTTCCACAGCTCAGTAGAACTTGTTTCTTTTCCAACATCTTCTCTAACCAACTCTATACCTTCATCCCCCTTATTACTTTTCATCTCATGAAATTTCTCACATTGGTCCTTTAAATGACCATATAAACCACACTTAGTGCATAGCAAATTAATACTTTCATAGACCATAGATAATACTTGCTCATCAGCAGTAAATTCAGGTACTAATGGTTCAGTTAGATTCAGTTCCACACACATTCTAGCAAACTTTCCCCTAGCCCTCTGAGTAGTGTGGATATCAAGTCTTATGGCTTCCTAATAGCATTACCTAAATTTAGCAGAAATTTTTTATCAAAGAGATGTGTAGGAAGGTCAGGGAATCTTACCCATGCTATGATTGATTCTATCTTCTCATTCTTTGGGTCAAATTTAGGGCACCACCTAGCTACGTTCAAATAAGCATCCATAAGCACCCAAGGGCCACCCGTGAGTGCTTTCATGTAATCTTCAACCAATTGGAAAGTTACCAAGTAGAAATCATTCTCTAAATCGAAGACCTCAACCTCTCCCTTTCTAGCCCAAACCTGTTTCAATTTTTGGGCCATAAAACTATAGCTCGGCCTCCTCCCCATTAACTTCACAATTAGTGTATTTTTGAATGGTCTCAGTAATCTCTCTTTTTCCCTTTCATCAATGAAGAATTTCAAGCATAGTGGGTCGCTTATATCCACTTGAATCCCTTTATTGGGATTAAGAACCTTTTCAAAATAGTACCATCACCATAGCCATCTGCCTCCTCATCATCGATGACTCTAGACCACTCCTACTAACAAACCTTCAAATTCACATTCTTCATTAGTGACTCTCTATACTATTTAGGGGAAATTGAGTAGCACCATTCTCCATCCAATCATCGACTCGCGACTTCAGTAAAACCTCCCCTAAGAATTCCTCTCCCTCTAGATGAACTTTCCTGCTCCATCTCCCTGAGTCCTCCAAATCCTCCTCCCTTCAGACACTCTATTCTCACCAGGTCCCTATCGCAATGTGTGAGAGTAGAACCAATTTTATTCCGTCACAGTGGGTGATGAAATTCACTCATTGATTGTCACAAAGAAATGGCCAAGACTTGTAGCAAAGCGACTCCCTACAATTTGATGCTTTTTATAAGTGAAAAAAGTAGAGTGGAAAACACACTAAAGATAGAGAAAGAAAACTCATCAAAATTCTTGATAAGTATTGAAGTAATGATTTTCTTGGATACACTTACTAGTTCAATATATTTGGCAGTAATGATCAAATTTAATTTAGATAATGGTCAAGCAACATTATTATAATTTGAAAATTTCTACAGTGACATTAAATGAATAAAATTCATATATCTAACACTCCTTAGTAAAAACATTTAGGACAAATTTACACATTTATCTAAAAAAGCAAAGTGACTAACATGTGGATCTGTCAACTCAATTTATTGGTTGACTAAAAGTTAAACTTAACTTAGATAATAACCATAATAATATTACTATGATTTTAAAACTTTCGGTGTGATATTGAACTTAAAAAACTTTCAAATACTTAAAACTCTTGAGTGAAAACTTTTTGAACAAATTTATATCGTATCCCAAAAAAAAACTCAAAGGAATCAAGTGTTGCATCCAAATTAATTTTTAGCTTTTTGTATTACACATATAAGTTGTAACTCAATTGAGCCACTCGGATATAAATGGAATAATTCAAATCAAAAGTTATAATACTTTTTTTTTTTTTTGCTATGAGGCACATATTTTGAGAAAGCAATAGTTGACGCAGATAAAATTTGATAACTTTCATTGAAACATGAGCTGGCGTATAAAAGCAGCACTATTTTGCAATTATACACAAATATATATAAATGTAAAAGTAAAACACGTATCAGTAATTTAATTAAAAAAATTTAGTACGAGTATCAATTAATGTATTTCTTTCGATGATACAATTTTAAAAGTATAAACCACCAACTCAAGCTTGTGAACGGCAAACCAAACTCTGTCTTAGCCTTTCGAGCTGCCGTTTTTGAACATTGAACATTGAGCCGTCGGCCTCGACATGGGGCCACCGCTGCTCGCCGGACACGTCATCACCCCCCACAACGGTGGCACCATACAATTATAAGACAAGCACAATGACGCCGTATCAGGCAACCCATTAACGCGTGGAAACCCAGTGAAGTAGTTATGTTGAAGGTATAATGTTTTCGTGCTACCACTGCTCACGCTTCTAAAATACTCCTCAGGCACCGTCCCCGTCAGACGGTTATTATTCAAGAACAGACTCTCAACCCCATTTAGAACGGTCGATAACTCTCCGGTCAAAAAATTGTGGCTCAAGTCAACGATTGATCCCTGGCCGTACGATGGCGACGTCGAGATTAACGTTCCCTGAGCCGTTGGTGGGATCCCACCTGATAGATTGTTCCGTTGCAAGAAGAGTGAAGAGAGTGTGGGGATGAAGAACAGTGGGTCCGGTACGGGCCCACTAAACTGATTCATGCCCAAGTCAAGGAACGTTAACTCAGTGAGTGGTGCCAAGCCACTGAGTGGACCCCACATGCGATTATTTGACAGCGAAAGATAACGGAGGGATGACGGCAGCGACGGCAGCGACGGCGGCAACTGTCCGGCGAGGAAGTTGTTCTTCAAATCCAGATGCAGGAGTTGAGAGGATATTGACGGCAACTCACCGGAGACGGAGTTGAAGGCTAATATGAGGACTTTGAGCTCTGGTAACTTGGTAAGACCCGGCGGGACTGACCCGGTGAGTTGGTTATGACTCAGGTCAAGCGTGTGGAGGCTGTTCAAGGAGGAGAATGTGGCGGGTATTCTGCCGGTGAAGCGATTACTGGGCAAGGAAATGACTCGAAGTTTCGTGAGTTTCCCGATCTCGGGGGGGATTGAGCCGGTGACAATGCCGGGGGAGAGGATGAGTTGAGTGAGCTCGGTGAGCCCAGAGATGGCGGCCGGGAGAGAGCCGGCGAGCCCCGGTGAGTCTCCGAGTGAGAGAATGGTCACCCGGAGGGAAGCAGGTTGTAAGAGAGAGCAAGTGACGCCGGAGAAGGAAGAACAGGGGTCCGGTGAGGTGTAGTCCCAGGTGGAGAAGAAGGAATGTCTGGTGTTATAAATGGGAGTGAGAGAGTTCTTGATGGCGATAAGAGCTTTGAGATCTGAGAAATTGAGCTTTGGAGATAGCTGAAGTGATGAAGAAGGAAGAAGGACCAAGAGAGGTAGAAAAAAGCAGAAGCAAAAACAGAGACGTTGGGCAGCCATTTACAGAAGAAGAAAAACCAGCATGAAACAGAGAAAATGCAGAGTGGGAAAGTGCGGGTGAAAAGTGTTTGAGAATTTGACAGGGAAATCAGAAATGTGATGTGAGCATGTGGATGGTGGTTGCAGAATAAGGAGAGGTCAGAGAAGCTATAAAAAGAGAGAGGGTTGACAGTTGAAAGAAGGGAAAATACAAAGTACAGGGTTGAAGACTGCAAAACGACATGGAAGTACTTTTGTTGCTTGCGTTTCTTAAGGTTGAGTGAGGGATTTCTATCTCATTTCTTTTAAGAGCTTTTGGTTTCAATTTTGAGAAAAAAGATGGACAACTAAACTCATTTTAGCTGATTGGATTTCTATCTCATTTCTTTCAAGAGCTTTTGGTTTCAATTTGAGAAAAAAGATGAACAATTAAACACACTTTAGCTAATTGGTCCACGGATTTGTTAGCAAGTATATGTTGGTTTCCGTTTCATGAGAAGCTGACAGGCATCTATCACCTTGAAAAAGAGACATCATAAAAGCAATTTCATCAAACACAGTGAAAAATGAATATTCCGTATAGCTTTTCCGGCTGTAAAAAGAGAGAACTATAATACTTTATAGGTAAGGAAAATGATAAACAATGGCTTACAAAAGAAGTACAATTCCGCCATATTGATAGCATCTTATTTAAGCTATTTATGGTGAATTTTATTTTTACTAAGTATAAGTATCTTCTTATTAGAGATAATCTTAGTTAAGGCTCTATTGAATGCTAAACACATCTTAATAGAGATTAGAATCTTAATTCGTCGTATTATGAGAAGCTAGTTTTTTTTATTAAACTTAACTCTTTTTGGTTTGGGAAAATTTTTTTTACTGTGGACAAGATTTTCATAATTCATTATTGGAAAGTTGGCGGGTTTTAAGGGAGGCGTTAGCCGTTATGTTAGGGCAGGTGTCGGTGGGAGAGTGAGAACGAAAGAATTGATTGATCAACGGGAAGAGTGATGAGTCATGCGGAGTGAGGAGGATTGATAAGTGAGGATGGGTCCTTAAAACACATGACACTTCAATCACCAAACCAACTTGCAGCATTTATGAACGTCAGCTCCTTCTCAAACCTATCAACCTATAAGGCAGATAGAATATGGTATGAAAAATGTTAAAACTTTGAGAGCATCTAACATTTTGTCTACCCACCTAACTCACAAACCCACCATTTAATAAGATGGGCAAATGATTCCATAAACACAATTATGGTAGACTTTGTATTTATATGGAATGTAATATGAACCATTTTTTTCAATAAAAAGACATGTACTAACTGTCTGAAATTATAAGTAGGATACTACTCACGACCTCCTATTTATAAAAGAGTTTTTATATTACTAGATTACAAGATCATTAGGAATATAAACCAAATTTTGGAAGCCTATGAATTGGGAGGGATCTCTGTGCTGTATTGTTAATAGAAGTCATAGATGGGGATTGGGTGGTTCCCAATGCAAAACAGAGTGGGCATTTCATGATCTCACATTGGAGGCTATTGGGCGAAGCTTATAGATACCATCTCACATGGCCCCAATCCAATACTCCACATTATGCTTTGTTTTGTTGGAAGCAGACACACAATCTGAATTATGCTTCCACTTTACTCTTAGGCCATATGAGCCGCATCACAGCAATACGCCAAAACCTCAGGATGGCCATTTATCTGACAACAATTAACATGCTCTACATTATTACACTCTTCCACACTTTTATAATCTAACCTTCACCATTTCCTAGACACTCACTCTGCTTTTAGATCCCTATGCACGCTGCTAAGCTTTTCTATTTCTTGACCAAGATTCTTTTCCATTGACCAAGACCTATCATCAATGTCTTCTCTGTTATATTTTTTTAGCACTGGATAAAAGTAGTATCATTACCTTGATAAATAAATAAACAATTCTTTTATGGCTTTGTTATTAAGAGCTGGGGTAGAATGGGAAAGGATCAATGACCCATTGGTCCTGTTTTAGCATCAATGGGCTGTACATGGATTTTGACATTACTTTCAGTGTGACCCAAAAGAAATACAATCCTTCAACGTTAAAAGATTAAAAAAAAAATCTGTACATGATATAAAAGCATCTATATATGGTACTCCTCTGGTTCTTAAGATAGGACCCAATTATTAATTGATTTTAGTCCTAAATATAAGACCATTTCTCATATTTATCAATTTTCTCTAAATTACCCCTATAGATACTCCCTCAACCATAATCAAGTAGAAAAAGAAGAGGGGTATTAAGAAAGATAATTATGGTATTTTAAGAAAAACGTGTCACATTTCCTATAATTAATTAACTTGGTTAACTTTTTTAATCTAATCAAATTAGTTAAATAAGTCTTATATTGAGGATCGGAGGAGTATAAAACTTTTTATTAACTACCTACCACAATATGAGTTACCTCTTTGGATAAAAAGGATTGGAGTGTTGGGCTTGCCGAAAAAACAGAGTTGGTCGTCTCACACCCACATCCTTTGGATCTGCTATTCCATTTGAAAATAATTTCTAATATTTGCATTTTAAAAACAATTAAGAAGTTTATTAAGTTATAATTAAAAAATACAATAGACACTATATGTTAATGAAAAAAAGAATTTTGTCAGCAAAAAAAGCTTCAAGACACATAGGTCCCATTTGATATAAAGCATTAAAAATGAGAAGTAAGAATTAGAATTAAGATTGAGAAAACCTATTAAAAAAGTATTTAATATGAATGATTACTTGCTACTTAGGATTGAATAAACCCAAGTAAATGGGATTAGAGAATACCAAATAACAAACAATTCCTCAGATTAAATACTCTTTTAATAGGTTTTTTTCAATCCTAATCCTAATCCTTACCTATAATTCTCAATACTTTGTATCAAACAGGACCATAGGTTTCCTTATGGGAGCATTTGAATCCTAAGAACTCACCCAAATAAATGAGTAAACCCAAATGAAGTAGATTAAATGCGTCGAAAAAGTTTCTGAGAAACATTAAATCCAAAAGCATCAGCATCAGCATCACCAACAAATTACAAGTTTACAGTTCTGAAACATATTTGGAATAGTAGCATTTGACCTTCCGAAAGCGCATTACAGAAAGTGTTTTCGACCTTTACGACAGAGGAGGACCGAATAAGAGAGATAAAGAAGGTGAGGTGAGGCCCATCTGGGAGAGAAAGACCTAATGAGCTCAACTGTCCTTCCAATCTCTCCCTTACAGATCCTCTCCAGTCAACTAGGCAGAAAGGCATAGGTAATCCGAAGTCCAGGCTAATGAGAGTAATTTAAACTGTGCTAACTATGGAACTGCCAACTACCTAGGCAGTGTCTGTAGGTGGCTGCGTGACCCCATGCTTCACCAACAGCTTAGTCAGCGTCTCAGGCGAGCAAACTTGGTACTTCACTTTCCCAGAAGGTGACAGGAAAACCTCAGCAAGTTCAAGTTTCTCAGAGGTCAAACTTGTGCTGTCCATAGTTTTACTAAGAACTTTGAGTGCAAGCTGCACAGCATCCTCCCTTGAGATATCATCCTTGTAATCTTGCTTGAGTATTGATTGTGCTGCCTGGTTATTTGCACCAATAGCTGCAGCCTTCCAACCACCATAATTTCCACTAGGGTCACTCATGTAAAGTTGAAAGCCATAATTTTTGTCCCAGCCAGCAAATAGGAATGAGACTCCAAATGGCCTGAGACCACCAAATTGCGTGTAACCTTGCTTAGTATCGCATAGAGATTGAACCAACTGTTCAACTGGCATGGGCTCTTGGTAAGCATAAGTGTAGCGTTGTGCTTGGACCCTAGCAGTGTTGATCAAGATGTTGGCATCAGACATTATACCAGCCACAGCACAGGCAACATGGTCATCAATCTTATACATCTTCTCTGTTGATGTTGAGGTTTGCAGAAGCTTCGATGTTACCTTTTTCTCCCCAACCAAGACAACCCCATCTTTAGATAAGATCCCTATAGCAGTACCTGCATTTCCAATAGCCTCCATTGCATACTCAACTTGGTAAAGACGGCCTTCAGGAGAGAAGATTGTTGTACGGCTATCATATCTTCGAGACATATTGATCTCTCACTATTAATTCAAATCTAAAAGGAAGGAAAATAGGGATTGAAAATCAAAAATTAAAAATTAAAAATATTGATCAGTAAAACAAACTGCTTTAACATTAGATATTGTGATCTCTTCATGACATACCATCGGTTCCCCCCTTGGGGGGGGGGGGGACCATAAACTAAATTAACAAAATATAACAAGTAAAACACAGTATGAAAAAAAAAGAAGAAACAAGTCTATACATATTGGAAGTCCCCCACCCCTTCGGGTAAAACATCAGTACCAATTCTAATAATTACTAGGTGAGCATCAATGACCGCTGCAGTAGACTTCGCTACTATAAATATACACCAGGATATATTTTATGTTACACATAATTTTGATGTCAAATTTTCCTTGTTTCAGAACCATGAAAGCATTAGATCTTACGATAGCCAAAGCTTCAGTCATTTCCATCAGATTTTTCTTTCCACTTTTTTTTTTCCAAGTAATGTCATGGGCCTCAAAATCTGGGTTTGAACAATTCAAGAATAAATAAGGCAAGATAAACCAATAAAAAAGGGAAGCAGGAATATCTTACTTACCTTGGTTAGGAGTTAATACTGTTAATGATCCATGTACAATGGGGTGGATCTAAAGTTTGGATGGCTGCCACTTGCCACCAATTTTCATAGAGTGAAACTAGCACTTAAAGTTCGACCCATTTAGCCATTTTCCCACCCATTGAAAAGAGGCTCCTCACTTTACACAAGAGTCCAAGGGACTCAATAATAAAGTTCGACACATCTAGCCATTTTCTCGCTCATATATCTAGCTTAGAGAAAGAAATTTCGCATCCTCAAAGGCTCAAACCACAAGCTTAATGGCCTTCTTTTTGCTACTAGCGACTCAGAAGTAGGAGATGCTTCTTGGAAAAAGATAGGATTTAACAGTAGTTTGTCAAAATCTGATATAAATAAGCAGGCATGTCTTTTATTGCTAGAGCTTGAATTAAGTGGCTAGGTGAGTATAAATTTGCAGAGATCCCAAGTTCAAATTCTCAACATTTCCCAATGCACCAATATGGAAAAAGGATTTTTTTTTTAAATAATGAAAAAGGGACTGTCCTTGGCATAATAAGTAGAGGACACATCACTCCGCAAAGGTGTTACCTAGCTCCCACGTAGAAATAATTGAAGCTTGTGTTTTATAGAAATTTATCCTACAGAACACCCATCTCCTTCCATAAATCCAATCCATGAGCCACCAAATCCAAGATGCTTTTAACACAGGACCATGCCATGGAATAACTAACACTCAACAACCAAGGTGTTATATTCAAAGCTTAGCTTTAAATTTAGATTTAAAAAGAAAAAGGAAGAAAGAGAAATACCTCCCCATTTTCACCCCCACAAATTGAAAAAAAAAAAAATGTTAGACATTAAGCTAACTATCAACAGCTATATCACCCGCCCAATATAACTCCAAAGCACCATTTTTCAACACACTGGCAGCCCTGAACACAGAAGTAACTCCTAAATAATCTAAATTCCTTCAATAAACAACAGTACAAAGGCTGGTTCAGAGATCTAATCAGTTGATATGAGAAGCTGGAGAAATCACAATCTCATGGCTGCCACTCGGCATGCACTAATGGAATGGTTTGATGTTGTGGACTGAAAGCTTTAGTAAAATAACCGAAAGAAACAAAAGACTGAAAGAGAATACTGAAGAAAAAATAGCTTTGCGACTGACTTTCTAAAATTTATCAGTCGAATTATTGGCTGTGAGGAACATAGGATACAGAGCCCTCAAAATCTAAGCCCTGCAACAGAACTAAGACTTCAACCCTAGAAGTCCCAGATAAGAATGAACTCAATTTTAATTGAACTTTTGTATGTATAATAAGGTTAACACAAAGGAAAAGAAAACACAAAACTCTCGACATACCAGGAGAATGAAATCCCGTAGAAGATTCTCCAAACAAGAAGGCCTAGGTTTCATAAAGTGATTACTCAATTGCACCAAAACACACATAACTCAAGCACTAAAATTCTAGTGCTTGGCTACTTCCCCACTAAACGGGCCTCAAAGATAAAATGCCCAAATTTTCATTAGAAAAAATAGTCGACTGCGGTTGCACTAAACGTTAAGTGCGTCCCTTCATACTCTATTAATCAGATCGATAACAGGGATTGCCTTACTCTCAAACCGACCCTAATTAAAATAGAAAAGCAAGCAGCATCCAGAAAGCTTTCAACAGTAAATAGAAACAGAAAATTATCCTCGCACATTTGTCTTTAGAAGCAAACTATACAATCAACGTTATCAACAGAAAGAAAAAGATGAAAACCCAGGAAAACAAAGAAAATGTAAGCCAAGAAGACGATCTTACCTGATATTCTTCTCGGTAAATCAAGAAACTCCGCAGCTGGCTTCGCACTGGAGAAGACAATAATGGCTCCGAGAACAAAAAAGGTGCTGCTTCTTCTTCGCCAAGAAAGATCGGTTGGGTTAACAAATTGGGCCAGGCACTATCTTTTCGGGTACAAACCGCCCATGTTACGATTGGTTGGGTCATTAATCAACTTCGTTGGCCCAAACTATTTGGAAAAGCGCATACAAAAAATGGATAGATGATTTCTAAAGTAAAGTGCAAAGACGCGTTTTTCGCCTGAGAAGACGGACAAATACAAAGGATGGGGTTGTTCTTTTAGCTTAAAAATCATGATTTTTCATTTTTTAGAAATTTTATGAAAATTAATTTATTCTAAAAATCATTTCACATTTATTTATGATCATAAAAATGATTTCTTGTTTACTAATTTTCAGATTTTATAATATCTCCATATATATTCCTTATTTTCGTCAATATTGATTCGCATATACTAATTATTTTTTAAAAAAAATAAAAAATTATATTTTTATTTAGAAAAACTCGAACATGTTAAATTTTTTCATGAGTGTTTTTTCCAAAAATATTTTTTAATTAAAAATAATGAACTAAAAAAGCCCTATATTCTTTCATACGTAGAAGAATGAATTCATAAATAAATATTTTTAAGAATTAAATCATAAAACTATTATTTTTCATATTACATAGTAAAAGACTCTTTATTATTTTCTATAAAAACTATCAATAACGTCTTTGGTACAAAAATTGATATATGAATATGAATTATAATTAGCTTTCGAAAATTTTATAAATACTGATTTTTTTTTTTGGGGAGGCCATCTATGCCAACTTGTATTAATATCAATATGATTGATTCCAATCACAAATCTCTGCTTAGTTTTTATTTGGTGCACATTCCTAGAGCTAGTTACGTGCAAATGCATCAATTATATAATATCTAACACGTAATACTCGCATTGTGCACATTGTATGTACCTTCTAGTTCTAGGAATTGTAGAAATAGTAGTTATTGGGAAACGCCCATTTCAATTTGTTGGCAAGAAAAATGCACCAAGGAGGCAACGACACATGGTTAACTTTTCTTTCTTCCAGATCCAGAATGCGTATCATATAGTGGAGCTAACTATTAATCTGATCATCAAATTGATGAATATATTAATAAATTATAACATGTAAATTTGTTTTTGTATATTAGACCAGTAGTATCATTGATTATTGATATTTCTAGGTTATTTTATAATAAACTTGATTGATTTCTAGGTCACTGAAAAATATATTTTTTTTTCGTGAACGACCCAAGTCATGACAATTATTTTTGAAAATTGTCATATAAAACTAATTTTTTTTTTCGAATTGATAATTTTAAAAAATAGATTTAGTGATAATTTTGCGACTGACTTTTAGCTTTTTAAATGATTAGCTTATTTGAAAATTATTCCTGGCCAACTAGACAGGACGATCATATGTTGAGATTTGAGGTCTTAATTTATATCAGAATTAGAAATTTAAAAAAGAAAAAGTGAATTTCACGTTCTCATGCAATTTCCAAATTCCAAAGCGCTCACGGGTTTACTACTTTAACTTTACACTGACCGAATCCCACGCACACCCCAAGAGAAGCTAAAAGACAAACATCTTTATATAAAAAGAATCTTTATATGATTCTCACAATTCATTGAACCGGGATTTTTTATGAGCAGTAGTAAAATAACATTCTACGACAAACGCAAGCAAATGTTTCATTCATACGAAGTACACTTTTTTTCTCCTGCACATCGATTTGATGTACGTCTTAAATAACCAAAAATAAAAACACTAGTCCGTTTCTTCAATCACCAACTATCTCTCAGACAAATCGATCGATTATTTGATGTGAAAGCGATCCAATCCCTGCAAAACAAAGCCAAACCAACTATATATTACTTGCTTATAACTTTATATATAACTCAAGTTTAAGTTTGATAACGGGAGAAAAGGAAATAAATTAAAACAAAATATAGATATGATGAGATGGGTATTAATATATGTATTATACATACATTTTTAACTAGTTGGGCAAACACTGAAACCCTTGTGGAGGAACCTTGCCACAATCAATGAGGATCTGAAGAGCGATGGGAAGGACGATATTGATATTAAGCAGCTTCAACCTAATGGTGGTGCAGAGGCACACGGCGGCGTCTAAGTCCAGAAGCCCTCCAAGCACAGGGCAACATGCTTGCTTAGCGTTCTCTCCGATTCCGATGTGGATCAAACCTCCAAGCACATCCACGCACGCCCCTAGCTTCAAACTGTCGATAGGGCAAGTGGGTTGCGCTGGCGGTGATGGCGGCACGTATGATGGTGGTGGTGGTGGACATGGTGTTTGAGATGGCGGAGATGGAGGTGTAACTATAGGTGGGGGATTTATTACTACCGGTGGTGTAGGTGGTGTCACGATCGGAGGTACATACGGTGGTGGTTTCACAGGTGGCGTCACAACCGGCGGGTTAGGCACATATGGTGGCGGCGAAGGCGGCTTCACAACTGGTGGGTGAGGTACGTATGGTGGCTTTGGAACATAAGGTGGGGAAGCAGGTGGTTTTGGGACATTTGGTGGGTTCACAACCGGTGGCTTTGGGACATAAGGTGGGGAAACAGGTGGTTTTGGGACATTTGGTGGGTTCACAACCGGTGGCTTTGGGACATAAGGTGGGGAAACAGGTGGTTTTGGGACATTTGGTGGGTTCACAACCGGTGGCTTTGGGACGTAAGGTGGGGAAACAGGTGGTTTTGGGACATTTGGTGGCTTCACAACCGGTGGCTTTGGGACGTAAGGTGGGGAAACAGGTGGTTTTGGGACATTTGGTGGGTCACAACCGGTGGCTTTGGGACGTAAGGTGGGTAAACAGGTGGTTTTGGGACATTTGGTGGCTTCACAACCGGTGGCTTTGGGACGTAAGGTGGGTAAACAGGTGGTTTTGGGACATATGGCGGCTTCACAACCGGTGGTCTTGGTACATACGGCGGCGAAGAATGATGAGGAGGTTTTGGAACGTAATGATGATGGGAGGTTTTGGGACCTGATGATGCGGTGGTTTTGGACCGTACGGCGGTTTAACGACGGGCGGCTTGCCGTGATGAGGAGGTTTAGGGGAAGAAGACGGTGGTGGACAAGGCTTATTATTAGGGCTACCACCATGAGGAGGAGGACGATGAACAGGAGGCTTCCTGACTACTTTAGGAGGGTGGTATTTTGGAGAAGGGTAAGGGCAATATGGGCAAGCAAAAGCAGTGAGCAATGAGCTCAAGTTCAAGAGCAAGATGAAGAGATTTGATACAGTAGAATGATTCGCCATTGATGAACTGAATCATTCACCGATTTGCTTGCTTCAGAGAAAGTAGTGAGTGAGAACTGTTGGAAACCCTAGAGGGTGACGCCCTAGTTATATAGGATAATGGAGTCACGGACGGATAGAGACTTGTCATTTTTATGAATCTCACTGTGCTGCTAGTTGCAATTAAATTAGTTCATCTTTTATTATGATTGATTGACTTCAAGGATTTTCATGAGATTTTTAAGGGCGGTGTACATGTTTTTTCGTAGTAATTAGTGGCAATATTTATGTACTTTTTTGATATCCCTGGTTTGTAGGCTTTTCTTACTTACTTTCATTCATCATGGACTCCTTGCGTTTAACTAAAATTGTGAAACTTGTTAATAGAAATTATATAAAACAGTCACATATAGAGTGAAAATGATTCAAAAACTCTTAAATATAGATTTGGATTTGAGCCCTATATTATTAAAAAAAAATCCATGCAAGAAGTCAACAAATATTAATCTTATCGGTTAAAATGCACCTCGTATATTTAAAGATGTGTAATTGTAAATATTTTTGTAAGTGCACTTTAAACTTTAAGGCAAATATATTTGCATTGGTGAGTTCCGAAATTTAATTTATGTAAACATATTTGCCACTTGTAATAGAAAGAGATCAAGTTAGTAGAGTCCCACCCATGTGCGACATGATGATGGTGCTTGACTATGAATTAGCTAACTCAGTTGGTTAGGATGAAGTGAAGTATTATGATTATACATATGAGTCAGGGGGTTTAAAACCTTTCAATGTACTACTTCCGTTCCTAATTATAATGATTGCAAACGAGATCTTATAGAGAGGTAGTACAAAAACAAAATTATAAGTTACTCCCTCTAGTCTTATTTATAAGCTTTAAATTTGAAAAGAATTATGGTCCATTTTATTAGCTTCAATTTAGGTTTGTCTTAATATTTAGTATACTTTTTTTTAATATTGTTTTTAATTATTTCTCTCTTATCACATTTTTTTCATACATTCTCTTTTATCATTTTTTTCATTTATTATAAGGGCATATTTAAAAATAAAAGTATATTTTTAATATATTTATTGTTTTTAACTAATTTAACTAATTGTTTATTATTTGTCTTTGAAGCTTATAATAAAAACCCGAGAGAGTACTATAATATGAGGGAGCTAGTTGCATTTGATGTTTGAATTTTATTTATCTATTAATATATTACATTTTACTTTCTCTGTTTAATAAATCTTGTAACTTGAAAACAACGAAAACATAGTCACAGACAAATAAAAATTACCCAATTATAAAGGTTGCTACCTTCAGTTTTAAATATAAAATCTAGTTTATATGTAACATATCCTCTTAGAGAAATGAGTAAATAAACTATGCCTAATTTTATGTCCCAATTTCACGTCATAATTGATAATGAACAGTAAATAGTAAAAAGAATTTTTATGAGAAAGAAACGACAGAATCATCATCTCAGCCACCGCCTTGATGGGTTTGGATTCACGGAAAATGCTGAAATCAAATTTAGAAATCAATAAGATATTGCAAAGAAGGAAAGCTGGAGAGTCCAAAATGTCAGCATTTTAAGGACAAGAGACGTAGAAAATAATAAGACAACGTGGTTTAATTTATGTTACACAGAACATGTTTTGACAGCTAGTGGCTCTTTCTTGCCTTTTTCCTATTCGACCCGTGAATGGATGATGATGGAATATATAAATAAGGAGATATATTTATATATGTATATATTCCCCTCAATTTCACAATCACACTTGCAAACCCATCACTTAATAATTGAAGAGACTCATCATTCCGTTCTTTTTTAATTTTATGATGTATTTTTAAATTTTTATTTCTAAACCATTTCTAACTTATCTCTTCTTAAACTTATCAGGAATACATTTCCTGTTATTCTTTCTCGTATAAAAATCTTAGCTCAGTTAGAATAATTGCTTGTTAGGATTAGCTCTTTTTAGAAGTGATTATATATATGGTGTATACGGTGAGTAGTGAGAAAAATTTTATCTTCACTTACATAAAAGTGTTTTTTAAAATAGTTTTAAAGTTACCAAACACTTTCAAAGTAAATATGTGAAAGAAGTTGAATTTTTAATAAAATTATATCATTATAAATCAAGATTTTATACCAAGGTACTCAATTAGATTGGCCAAAACTAGGCGAAACAAAATAAGGAGCCAAGGATGATGGTTAATGTAGATGATTCCTTTTAATGAAGTCTTTTATCTCAATCTTTAATAAAACTCACACTAATTGTTACCCCACATGATGTCCTTTATAGCTCAAATATAACATCATGTGAACACCATTTCTTTCACATGGCTTTTTACGATTATCTTGGTACTCAATCATAATTTTTTTACAAATCAATGAAAATTATTATAAGTTTTTTTTTTTAATTGCGATCCCTTTTCATAAACCTTGATAAGGGATAAATGGCCTTTGTTCTTTACCATTCTAACGTACCCTTTTCCTCCATTTCTGTAACATTTTTTTAAACCTAAAAATGAATCTCATCAGATAGCTCAATGGGAGAAAATAAGTACTCCTCCGGTTCTTAATATAGACCTAATTATTGAGTTAATTTTGCTCCTAAATATAAGACCTATTTCTTATATTTATCAATTTTTCCTAAATTACTCTATAGTACTACTCCTTCAATTATAATTAAATAGAAGAAGGAGGGAGAATATTAAGAAAGATAGTTATAGTGTTTTAGGAAAAACATGTCATATTTGTTTATAATTAACTAACTTACCTAACTTCCTATCAAATTACTTAAATAAGTTTTATATTAGGATCGGAGGAGTAAGTCTCTTGAGTATTGATACAAATGCAAAACTTGAGTCATTTTTTTAAACTTTATATTATATGTATAAAGGCAAACTCACTGTTTATATTACATTATATTAGTGAATTGAAATTATATGTATATTCTAAAGTTTAGGAAATTATATATAATTAATTTTAAAAAAGTAGGGTTTGAGGGAGAAGGTAGGAAAAGTCATAATTGTGGCTAAAGCATGACATGTGAGGCTCCTTACTTTAAACCTTATGGCAGAGAATGGAGGCATTAAAAAAATAATAGAGAATAGGAATAGTATGGACAAGAAATTAGATCTGCCATTGTGAATGACAGGTCTTTTTCTTTGAATTTAGTCACTATCCCAAATATATTCCTAATCCAAACTTTTTCTCCATAATTATCAATCAAGGTTCTGTTTGATAGTCATGTTAAGGATCTGGCAAGCAAGACGTAGGTTTAATTCAAAATATCATAATCTATAGGCTAATCGCCATTGTTGGTCTTAAAATGTTAAACCCTACAAGGCTACTTCACCAAAGATTTACATCTCGGAGTTAGCAAGCGCCTTTAAAATAGTAGAGGTGGAGAGTGTGTGTTATATATATATATATATATATATATATATATATAAAGATATCAATCAATTTTATCCCTAAATTTATATTTTTTTTCCCAAACAATTCTATTAATTATACATAGTAAAAGAACTTTTTACAAATGGACATGATTTTTAATACAAATGGATTAAATGGGTGTTGACAAAAAAAAATTAAAGGGGGCATTATATGTATTTATTACAAATTATTAATTTAACTAATTTTTAAATTTTTATAGAAAAATTATTTATCTCTTATATTTAAATAAAAAAAACTTGATGAGGATTTTAGAGTTAAAAGTTTGCGAGTTATTTTTTAGATAGTTAAACCTTCTCAAAATTTTTAGGATAATTTTTTTATAGAATTGAAGTTGCACGATTTTTTAAAGGAAAGGGAGAAAGAGGGAGCCCAATATAATTTTTCAATGCCACAACCTCTCTGTTTCTTTGTTTTTTTTTTTTCCTTATAATTATTTTGGCCTTATATGTTGTATTCTCTTTCGACTTTATAATATTTCTGAGAACCTTAAAAGATGCCTACATAATATTGACAAATGTGAAAGAGGTTGGTACCAAAAAGAGATTTAAACCCCTAAATATAAGAATGTAAAAGTTTGTCATAATTTGAAGTAATTTCTAAATTGCTTTACATCCAATTAAGCCAACCTGGCTTTGGCTATTAGTACTAATTTTGTACACCTATTTTAACATTATATTGTAACTATGCTAAGATTCAAACGAACGGTATTTTGAATAATTTTTACAACATTTACGATGGAGAGAGAAAACTTTTGAGGAAATAATTCCAGTGCGAATTTAATATACACTCATTATATTGCTGCATTTTCTATAAATTTGGATACACACACACACACGCACACTTAATTCTTATAAAAATATATATTTTGTCATTTGTAATTTTGTAACGAATTGAACTCGAATCCTTTATATTCCTTCGTTTCTTGTCATTTTATTATTATCTTCAGCCTAGGGCTAAAGAATGGGAAAAAAAATTAAATTTCATATATGATCCAAAATTTTCAACTACGAAATTTATCAACAACAAAAAAAAAAGGCAACTACGAAACTTTCGTGTCTTCATTCACCATTATTGCTGACAGTGAGAAATTATTGGTACGCTCAGTTATGTTTAAAGAGGAAAGCAGAAAGCAACGGTTCGGTTGATAACTCATGGCTTCCTCATTGAAAGGCAATAAACACAAGTACCTTTTTTAATAAATAAAAAAGATTATGGAGAAGTTTCGGACAAATTTTTCTAAAATCAACTGTAAATATCAGTTTAAATAATAATTGCAAACTCACCTCAATTTTGTATCCTAATGACATGTAAAAATCCTTAATAACTGGGAAGTTGTAAATTTAATCCTCCCTATTGAACATCGTCATCAAAATGATTTGAAACTTAAACATTAATTATAACTAGTACAGAGTTACAGACCGCGGAATGAGTTTAAATAGCATGGAATGGAATTTAAAATTGTCAACCAATAAATAACTTGATTTTCAAAAGGAATTTCACAACATTAGATTTTACAAAACTCCTGCATTATTATTGACAATTTTAATTGAGTTATGCTTGAACCCGTGTCACATCGATGACGATGTGTTAGAACATACCCCTTTTGTTCTTAATACAAGATGCCTTGGCCAATTTTGTCTTCGTCATATAATTTTTGAGCAGTTTGTGCCTATTGTTTGTTTTAGTTTGAGGTTTCTTGCTATTTTCTTAATTGAATTTCATCTGCTCTAAATTTGTCCCTACTGTCAATAAACTAATATCGACCATTAATATTTTTAACAGTATGAGATAATATTATTATGATTTTAAATTTTGGGGACAAATTTGCACCTTAATTCTTAAAAAAAAATCTCACCCTCTCAATATTGTATCCCCAAAAGTACTTATGCATGGAATTCGAAATAAAATTTTCCTCACATACTTATTTTGTATTTCTATATTACGGTTGAAAACTGTTTTTAAAGGATTGTACCAGGATTTCATTCTCTGCATCATGGTAACGGTTGGGCTTGACATCTATATTATCATCATCAGTGGAATCCTCATTCTCACCGTCTTCAATCCGGGCATCAAATCATCCCTCCACATCTCAAAAGGACTTACATCTTTTGAATATTATTGCATTAAGCTCCAGCCAGAACCCAAAAACAGCAGTAATATAGAATGCTGTACTTCTAAAGCCTCAATCATAGTTCAAAGCCCCTAGATTCCCAGAGAAAGCTCCATACTCATCAGAGACATCAAAAAGTCTTTCCAACCTACATCCAGCTCTATAAACCTCTTAAAAAACATTAAAACTTCAACCACACACAGGTTGCTGTCAGGCAAAGTTACTAGTAGTTGTTCCCTACAAGTCCTCTTCTTTTAATTATCCAACCCTTCTTTGGGAGAGAAAATGCTAATCTCAAGATCATTACCATGAATAGTCAGGATTGAGATCTTGGTTGTCCTACAGGAAAGCTATGGAAAATTGTTTTCTTCCAAGATAGGACAAGATAGGACAATGGTCATGATCTAGATAGATCATGACACATAGGACACATAGGATTGCACAGTCATTTTCAATCCTGTAATATTCCCCCCCACCCTCAGAGGGTGCCAGCAACGTTATTTCATCATATTTGAAATATTCAAATATTCCAAACATCATTGAAAACAGTAATAATTATTTTATTATGCTTTTATCTTGAGTTGTGACTGATGACTTGTGTTGTTAGTGTATGAGGAGATTTTGATAATATCATGCTTATTTGTGAATGTTAAATAACTAAACTTTTGTGAATGTTAATTCTATGTAAGATCTTTATCATGAAAACTTTGATCATAATTCCCCTGTAAATTAGAAATGAGAAAAGTACTATGAAGATAATGCAACTGAAGAAAAGCATGGTAATATATCATCAATAATGGATCTAGCAGAGAAAGTGGGGAAAGCAAGAAGGAAATATGAAGATGACCTCTCTAACAAACGTCTATTTGGCTCTGGAAAGGTCTCGCGTGTCCCAAGTATAGCAGTCTAGCAGAGCACATTGCATTGATCCTGTCTTCCTTCAATCAATTTCTTGTGAAATAAAGCAGTAAAGAATGACACAAACTTACTCAGATTCACATTTTAAGAACTAAACTGATCTGAACAACACTAGATTACAGTTGAAAGTACAAGGGGAAAAAAAAAAGTTATGGTACTAGACATATTGGATGGCTCAATCCCGGCAGTTTACATATCATATTCAAGTAGATCAGTCAATATGCTATGAGACAAGTAACATGTGGCACAACTGTCTCATAGAGAAGAAAATTTGCATTTGAATAACGGTTAAACAAAGCATAAACTGCAAGTTCAACAAGAAAAGGAACCTCACATGACTGAGATTCAAAAGCAAAACTCTGGATCCATAAATGCAAGTGTGACAAAGATTTCAAATATGACAGCAACACAGATATAAGGCAGGCTGTTGAAAAGTGAACTTCACAAAAGAAAAATCAATTCCAATGCTAGTTATATAAGGTGATTATGGGATGTATGGGCATCTCACCATGGTAAGTAATGTCAGCCAAAGAAAAGTTCAACCATGCTTCAGCAGTTTCATAAGCAAAGAATAACAGCATGCAGCAGTGTTTAAAAATTAAAAACTATTTGACGGAAAATTATTACTAAAACCATGGATTTAAAGAAGATTGAACTCAAAGCCTAACTCACTATACGCCTCCAACAAGGCAATGCAGCGTGATGTTGGAACGGGAGAGGACGGCAGCTCCCTTAGAAGATGCTGTAAATAAACTGTTTTGTGTTAAAAAGATTGTATGATCTGACCAACAGACGCCTATTGAAAAAAAATACATGATTTCATATTTCAGTTAGGTATAAAATAATGGCTACCTCCTGATATACGTACAGGAAATTGATTGGCAAGCTAGCACCCAATCCAGCTAACAAAAATCACATATTTTAGGGTCCTATATCGAGAACACCTATTTTTGTATGGTCCAGAAATCAGAACATCAGTATACATTTGTTTGAGATTGGTGAATCTTATTTATCCTCGATTTTCAATTTTCCCACATTCATAAATAGGGATCAATCTCAATTTTTTCATATTCATAAAGAGGCATTATCTCAATTTTTTCACATTCATAAGGAGGCATCAATCTCAATTTTTTCACATTCGTAAATAGGCACCAACTTCAGTTTTCCCACATTCACAAATAGGCAACAATATCGATTTTCTCATATTTGTAAATAAGCATCAATCTCCATTTTTTCACATTTATAAGGAGGCATCAATTTCAATTTTTTCACATTTGTAAATAGTCATTAATCTTGATTATCCCACATTTATAAGTAGACATCAATCTCCATTTTCTCAGATTAAAAAATAAGGATTGAAATCAAGCATCAAATGATCCAAGAGCGTATACATAGGAAATTTGAAAAATTGTATGTAAGAGGGCTATAAAGCAACAAAAATATGGAGACTCTAAGTTGAAGAGCAAAAAAATAGACCTCTGTAATTATATTTATGCATTTAAGATCAAGCATAAGTTGATATAATAAGCTTGATAAGAATGCATTAAATATAAAAGCTCAAACACAGAAGCCAGCACATCTATTTACATTAAAAAAATGTCATTTCCCAAATAAGCCGCCTATATTTGCAATTCCAAAGGATCATACAAGTAACAATAATTAAGGCATATTAGCTTGGATTACGAAGGAGGATTGTGCTAGGCCCTTGACAACTAACGTAAAAATTTATCAAATCTCATGAACATGGATCAATGAAGTAATTATGCTACTGCTAGATTGTTGCCCAGAAATAACACGCTGTATAGCTCAAGTATAGTGAGAAGTGAGCTAGACCCACTACATTGTTGTCCGGATATAATGTTAAATGAGCAAGAGCTACTGCATTTTTTTGGACAGAGATGGCTAAAGAACTTGGTTCATGAGAACAAGATTAGATTTGGCACTTGGAATATTGGGACTTTGAGTGAGAAATCTATAAATATAGTAGGAGTTATGAGGGACACAAGGATTAACATCTTGTGGCTCCAAGAAACTAAATGGGCTAGAGAAATTTTTGCAGAATTTGGAGATTATAAAACTTTGGTGCACAGGAAAGGTGAGTGCAAGGAATGGTGTTGGTATCATCATTGATGGAACATGAAAAAAGAATGTGGTGGAGGTTAAAAGGTTTGGGGATAGAATAATATCCTTAAGAGTAATTATTGGAAAGGATACTATCAATATCATTAATCCCTATGCACCTTAGGTTGGGGCAGAGGCACAACTTAAAGATAAGTTTTGTTGGAGGGCTTGGTTCAAAGCATACCACTTGAAGAAAAAAATTTTTATTGGTGGGGATCTTAATGGACATGTCGGCAAAGAAGCAGGACAATTTGCTGGGGCTCATGGTGGTTTTGGTTTTAGGGAGCTTAACAATAGAGGACAATCTATTCTTGATTTTTCTCTTGCATACAATTTCAAGATTGTCAACACTTATTTTAAGAAGCAAGAGAAGTATTTAATCACGTACAAGAGTGAAGCCTCAAAATCACATATTAATTTCTCTTTAGTTAAGAACCTGGACAGAAGACTGTGTACTAATTGCAAAGTAATTATTGGGGATGGGGTGACTTCCCAACATAGAGTACTTATCTTTGATGTGTGTTTTAAGAGTATCAGATAAAAGTATCATCAAGTGGTAAACCCCAAGGTCAAGTGGTGGTAGTTAAAGGGTGAGAAGCGGGAGTTTTTTAAAAAGACCCTTTTAGAGAGAGGGATCTAGGAGTTACAGGGAAATACGAGCATTATATGGGAAGAGATGACTATGAGGGTTCATATGGTTGCTAAAGATATTTTGGGAGAATCTAGATGTCTTAGTCAAAGAGATAAGGAGACTTTGTGGTAGGATAAGAGTATGCAAGAGAAAGTCAGACAGAAAAGATATTGTTTTAAAGCCATACATTTGTATAGTAGTGCAAAAAATTGGAAAGAGTATCGTTTAGCTAAAAAAGAGATGAAGAGAGTAGTGAATGAAGTATGTACTAAAGCTTATGAGGACTTTTATAAAGAGTTAGGAACAAAGGTGAGGGAAAGAAATATTTACAAGATTACGAAGCAAAGAGAGAGAAAAAAGAGAGATTTTGACTAAGTAAAGTGTATAAAAGATAAATATGGTAAAATTCTAGTTATTGCTGGTGATATTAAGGACAGATGTGAGGTTTATTTTTACAAGTTATTTAATGAGGGAAGTGAATGTGCGACTTAGAACTCACAAGACTTGCTAATTAGCAAAGATGATTGGAATTTGGCTTTTTACCACAGGATTTGTATCAGAGAGGTTAAGGCAGCTCTCAAAAAAATAGACAACATGGTAAAGCCGTTGGGCCTGATGGTATTCCTATTGAAATTTGAAAATGTTTAGGCAAGGAGGGTGAATTGTGGCTAACCTTTTAATGAAATTTTACGCTCCAAGAAAATGCTGGATGAATAGAGGAAAAGCATTTTAGTTCCTATTTATAAGAATAAAGAAAATATTCAAAACTGTGCGAGTTACAAAGAGATCAAACTTATGACCCATACGATGAAGTTGTAAGAAAAAGTGATTGAACATAGGTTGAGGTTGAAAACTTCTATTTCATAGAACTAATTTGGATTTATGCCAGGAAGATCCATAACTAAAGCAGTCCATTTACTAAGGGGGTTAATGGAAAGATATAGGAGTCAAAGAAGGGATTTACATATGGTTTCTATTGACTTGGAAAAAGCTTATAATCATGTGCCAAGAGAAGTACTTTGGAAGGTCTTGGAAAAGAAAAGTATATGGGTTGCTTATATCAAAGCCATACAAGATATGTATAAGAGGGTAACCACTAGTGTAAGAACTCCTAAAGGTGAGACAAAGGACTTCCCCATTAAGGTTAGCCCACATCAGGGATCTTCTTTGAGTTCTTACTTGTTTAATATTGTTTTAGATGTTCTAACTAAGCTTATTCAAGAAAGAATCCCTAAGTGTATGATTTTCACAGATGACATAGTCCTCGTGACGGAATCAAAAGAAAAGATTAACTCTAGTTGGAGTTATGGAGAAAGACTTTAGAGTCGAAAGGTTTTCGCTTGAGCAGGAACAAAACAGAATATATGCTTTGCAATTTTTGGTTAAGGCAAGGCAATGGTGATTTGAAGGTGAAGACAAGGGATCATATCATTCTTCAAGTATTAAAGTTTAAATACCTAGGATCCATTGTACATGAGGATGGTGAAATTGATAGAGGTATTTCTTATAGAATACAAGCTGGCTGGTTAAAGTGGAGGAAGGCTACCAGAGTTATTTGCGATAAGAAGGTATCTGAGAAGCTTAACGAAAAATTTTATCAGACTGCTATAAGACCAGGTATGTTATATGGTAGTGAATGTTTGGCAATAAAGGAAAAACAAGAGAAACAAGAGCACAAAGTTGAGGTAGTAGAAATGAGGATGTTGAGATGGATGTGTAGTCATATAAGAAAAAATAAGATTCGAAATGAAAATACTAGAGCGAGAGTCGGTGTGGCATCTATCTAAGAGAAAATGGTTGAACATCACTTAAGGTAGTTTGGACATATGCAGAGAAGGCCATTAGATTGGACTTGTGCAGAGAAGGCCATTAGATGCCCCGGTGAAGAGGATAAATCAGACAGTATGGAGTTTTACAAAAAGAGGTAGAGGAAGATCGAAAATAACATTCAATGAGGTCATTGAACGATACCTCATAGTTAACAACATATCTAAAGACTGGGTTGTTAATAGAGCACAATGGTATCGTGTGATTCATGTAGCCAACCTCACTTAGCGGAATAAGACTTTTTTGTTGTTGTTGCTACTGTAGCATTTCATGTTGAACCTTGAGAATCAATCTCAATTATTTCACATCCATAAATCATTTCTTTGGGGAAAAGAAATCTGCGTTTTTGATTTAAATATTGTTTGGTATGAGGGAAATAGAGGGAAGAGGAGAAAAAATTTCGATGAGTTCTATTTAAAAACTTAAAAAGCAAGGTTTTAAAATTTTAATAAAAAGAAGAAGTAATATAAAAGAATAATAAAAACTACTTAAAAATTTTCAATCCCATTTCTTCAAATTTTGAAATCTAGCTTTTAAAATTTTTTCTCACCTCCCTTCTTCTCCATTTTCCTCGTTCCAAACATTTAAAGTTCCTCAAATCCATCCTAGTATACTCACAAGCTCACAGCACAGGAACACAACCCGTAAAAATCATTAAAACAGTTAAGAACAAATATAATAAGGTTGGCAGGATGAGGACTTTACGACTGAGAAGCAGACAATTTCCTAGCATCAATAAGAGGGAGCATATCATATCAAAGTAAGATGTAAAGAATTGCATCCAGAAAAATACTAGAGATTAGCGAGGGATGGGAAATGGATTAGGGTTTTTAACTTTTTTTTTTACTAAAATATATTTTTAGTCTTTTATCTTTATACAGATTTTAATATAGTTCCTTAATTTTAAAAAGTATATATTAAGCTCTTTTACCTTAAAACCGTTAATAAAAAAATAATAATATTGAGATCTTGAATGTTAATAAAACATTGTCAGATTCTAACATATTAAGTTTAATTTTCAAAACACTTATGATTGTTACAAAAAATCATTATTTAAGACTATTGATTTTCAGATTAAAAAACTTAACATATATTTTTTAAAATTAAAAGATCACATTAAAACTTTATAGAAAATAAAGAACTAAATGTACAGGGTTTTTAACTTTTCCCAAGAGGGTCGGTCATAAACTTTTCATAACAGGGGCGCCCCACCGATCCTTTTGATTTTTTGGGGCCCAAAGGCGTTTCTTAGCTGTAATAACAAATAAGTAAAGCTTCGTCCAAAATGAAAAAGAAGGGTGGGGTTTTCCGGTTTCTCTTTCGCGATTAGGGGGTGTTTGGGTGATAACTCAAACCATGGTTTGGAAAAAATCACCCAAACACCTTTAAAAAAACCAAAACTATGGTTTTGGAAAAAGCAAAAATTTTTTGTTTTTGAAAAAAAAAGGAGAGTATGAGAGCCTATAAGATATGTATCTTGTTGTTTTTTTTATAAACATATTTTTTTATAAATATATTTAATCTTATATCTTATAAATATATATACATATTAATTATTTATTAAGGGTGTGTTTGGATGAAACCAAACCGTGATTTGGAAAAGTGATTCTAGAGAATAGATTCTGTGAAGAATAGATTTTGTAAAAAAGTGATTCTGAGAAGTGAGAGTGTTTGGATAGTTGTTATCAGAAGCACTTTTTATATATACAAATTACTAAAAAAAGACATAAGTTAATATGATAATTACAGAAAAAATAGATTTTATGATATATTTTAATTTGAAGGAATAAAATTGTTAATAATATATTTTTTACCAACATAATTAATAATACATAAGATAATATAATTAATAAATAATTAATGTGTATATATATTTATAAAATATAAGATTAAATATGTTTATCAAAAAATATGTTTATCAAAAAATAATAAGATACATATCATATAGACTCTCACACTCTCCCTTTTTTCTCCAAAAGCAAAAAAATTTTGCTTTTTCCAAAACCATGGTTTTGGAGTCAAAACCATGGTTTTGGTTTTTAGAGGGGGTGTTTGGGTGATTGACACCCCAAACCATGGTTTGGGGTATCACCCAAACACACCCTAATTATATTATCTTATGTATTATTAATTATGTTAATAAAAAATATATTATTAACAATTTTATTCCTTTAAATTAAAATATATCATAAAATATATTTGTTCTATAATTATCATATTAACTTATGCCTTTTTTAGTAATTTGTATATGTAAAAAGTGCTTCTGGTAACAACTATCCAAACACTCTCACTTCCCAGAATCACTTTTTCACAAAATCTATTCTTCAAAAAATCTATTCTTTCCGAAATCTATTCTCCAAAAGCTATTCTCCAAACCATGGTTTGGTTAAATTTACTCACATCTTTTCAAAAGATGTTTAATTAAAATGTGAAAAATTAATAACTAAAATTATAACCAAAAAATATGAAAAATTAAATATTATTTTACCAGCGAAAAATTAAATATTTATTTTAATTGTGCTTTTATAAGAATGATATTATCTCTTATAAAATATCATATTTATTTAAATACTTTATACACATATATACTTTTACAATGGATCATATTTATTTATTTATAAGAAATTTTATAATTAATCACAGTTTTTCCCAATCATAATTAATAAGATATAATTCTGGTAAAAAATTAGTAAGATATAATAAGTTAAAAAAACTTATATTTGAAATAAAATATATTATAAAACATTTAGCATACTAAGTTATATATGATTTCTTTTTTGGAAAAATATTATTTGGCTCCCAATTTCCAGTTTGTTTTTCGTCAAAAATATTTTGTATTTCAGCAAAAAAAAAATTGTGTGCCAGTGCTTATAAGATAATACAATTTAAAAATAGACTCAATAAATAATTTTACTGGTATTTTAATAAAAAAATGCCCACTTTCTTAAGAAAGCATTTTGTTTATCCCCATTCTTAACTATAGAGATATTTAGATTAAAATTAAACCATGATTTTAAAAATAAATTTACAATATATATATATATAATAAATAATTTGCTTTGATCTGTGAAAAAATAATTTTTAAAAAAGCTAAATGATATTTTTGGTCTTTTAATTTTACATAAAATTTTATTTTGATTTCTTAACTTTAAAAAGTAAATTTTTAGTTTTCGAACCCTAAAAAAGTTAACAAAAATAATGATATTAAACTCTTGAATATTGATAAAACATTATTAAATGTTATAATATTAAATTTAATTTTTAAATCAATCATTATTATTACAAAAAATTATCATTTAAAATTAACTATTTTAAAAGTAAATAATTAAAAATATTTTTTGTAAGAAAATATACACTTTTCCTTTAAAAAGTGACGATGTTCAAACACTCCCTGTGGAGCTAACCGGCCGGCGCCATATACTGCATGCTTCTTTCGCTGGCTTCCTCAGTGCCCTGATCGTTCCTTAATAGAGATTCTGAGAAATTCCACTCTGTAAGTATAAATCTTCGTCTTCCTTCCAGTCATTATACGGCTCCTAGTCTCACCTCATCATCTATCCTTTTTTTTTTTTGGTTACATGAGGGGCGGGATCGAACCCGCACATTACCAACACACGCACACACTAGGTGCCACTCCGCCTAGAGGCGGTTGGCTCATCATCTATCCTTCTTGAATGCATTCAGCGTTTATGAAAGATAACTTTGATGAAATTATTTCTCATTATGATCGATCGCTGGAAATTGCTTTTCTCAAGATTTTCGGAATCTCTGGTTTCCGCTAATTTCTTCATTCGCAGCCGAGATTTCGGCAAAAAGGTGGAAGAACATTCATTCTTGGCGATTTTCTTATGTCAGTATTTATATTTTTCCGTACTGTTGGTTTTAAATATGATGGGGCTGGCTTGGAATCCTAGTGAACCGAGTTACTAGTTGGTCTTAGTTATGGTCTCCGCTACTTTACGTATAAATAGGTTTTTTTGGTAGTTAATGCTATATCATGATTATTGATAAGGGCGAGCGTGACTGGAGAATATCAGGGAAAATTTTTCGGAGAAAGATGGTGCCATCACTGGTTGATCTCTGTGTCAAGAAATGGATCGATAATGTATGGAGTCTGGCAAATGTTGGTGAAATCGACGAGTATCTTCTCGACTTGATGTTGCCTCTCTGCTCTGTGGACCAGTTAAAGTATGTGGAAGGGGCTACTAAAGTAAGATTGACTTATTAAATAAATGTGAGGAGTCTAGTTATGATTGGGAACAACAATATTGAATTGTTTATTTTGATAAGGTTTCGCAGGGAATAGATTTGAGTTCGGTAACGGATAAATTGTGGAGGACATTTTATGAGGCGCGCTTTGGTAACACCGATGGAGTGATTGAGAAAATGAGAGACAACAATATTCCGTTCAAATGGAAGCAAGCGTATGAGGTAAAATTTTCCCCCTGAATCTCTCAAAGGAGCATGACAAAGTTAAGAATTTTTTTAAAAAAATAATAATAAATTGCAAATAATTGTGTAACTGAAAGAGTGTTAGTTGTTTTTGGAGAAGAGAACGCTGATTGTTAGCTATTGTAACTTGTATGACATTCTTGCAGTATAAAGAGGAGGAGATTAAAGCTCGGGAGCTAACGATGCGACTGCTTCTCGAGAAGGACGAATATGATTGTACGTTATTTACTACTTTACACATTAATCTAATTACTTTTTAGCATGCAATAATTTACAGAGCCGTTAATTGGCATTTATACTCATTCTTGAGGGCTTTGTCCCCATTTTGGCAATTGGAAAGAACTTAAATTATTTGGACTTGTACGGTTTTTAAATGTGAGGGAACTAAGATTCAATGGTAACATTAAAACATCCTAAGTATCTTTCTTAATTCCCTTCCTTCCTGTCCTACTTGATTATTATTGGGAAAATATAAATAGGGTTAATTTGGAAAACAAATTGATAAACATGTGAAATAGGTCTTATATTTAGGACTAACATCAACTTCCTAATTAGCTACTGTATTAAGGACTACCGGAGGAGCATGTTTTTGTTAAAACATCCTAAGTATCTTCT
The DNA here is from genome assembly GCF_004799145.2 of Neltuma alba. Taxonomy (NCBI): domain Eukaryota; kingdom Viridiplantae; phylum Streptophyta; class Magnoliopsida; order Fabales; family Fabaceae; genus Neltuma; species Neltuma alba. The sequence continues at coordinate 50,267 of NW_021637477.1, forward strand.
TTAATTTCCTCCTTTTCTCTCCGACTTGATTATTGTTGGAGAAATATCAACAGGGTTAATGTTAGGAACCAGCGTCCATAGCTGCTTTATTCTAGGAAGAAAAGTGGGGTCAAAAGGTAGTTTTTATGTTAGTTATCTATTATGCCATATGTAGGAGTTATATGCAGTTATGTCTTTTTACTATTATTCAGTTTTTAGGAGTTATCTGGTAGTTGTTGCTGACTTGGAGGCTGACTATATAAGCCTATCATTTAAGGACTATGAGGAATATATGAAGTATTATTCAGAAAGCTATCCCTCTCATCTAGAATTACAGATGCTGGTTCTAGATTCTCCTTTCCCCTTTCCCTACCTTCTTTTCTTTTCTCTCTAAAAACTCTTCCCCCTTCTACTGTCCTACCAAGTTCATTTGAGAAAAAATTGATAAACATGTAAATCAGGTCTTACATTTAGAACCAATATCAACTTTTCAATTAGGTCCTCTGTTAAGGATTGGAGGAGTAATTTTTTTTCTTGGTTTGTTTTCTAATAAAATAATTCACATGACTATGAATGACTATTTGCCATGTATTGTTATTTCCTATCGCGTACCCCCCTTCGAACCTCTAGTTCCTTTTACTATTGGACATTGGTTCTGTGTTTTTAAGATTTTTGGTTCTGTGTTTTTAAGATTTAATCAAGCTGCATCTTTTTTTTTTTTTGATAATTTTATTGGTGACGATCTGTTGTAGATTGTGGAGCTGGCTACATTAGAATGAATTCACTGGCCAGGGAAGAGATAGACTCTCTAAACAGGTATATTTCTCTCTTTCCTTTGTTCTTTATTTCTTTTCATTTTGTTCTTGACCTGAGACTTCCCAGAATGTCGAGTCAAGTTCAGCCAAAATTAGCAGCTAGATAAGGAAAATGAATTCTACATGCGAAATGCCAATAAGATAGGGCTCAGGCGCTTGAAGAAATGGATAGTTGGAGCATATGCATGTATGTTTAACATGAAACCTCGAGATTTTGTACATATGAAAGAAGTAGAAGCCTGCAGCTTTTGGAATCACACCTGTGACCGAAAACTGGGAGAGAAAACATCAGATTATAGGAGTATATATTTAGAGAAATTGAGGGTATGACGTTTTCTTTGTTAGAAATTGTAAGGAATGTTCTGGAACCAAAGTTCACTTTGCTTCTCTCTTGGATTTCATCAATATTACTCCAAGCTAAGAAAATATAAAGCTTCACTATTCAAGGTTTATTCGGGTAACTGCCATTTTAAATGCGCACCTTTTACAGTGTCAAGCTGCATTTGGTTTGAAGGAATACGTGGATCATCATGAAGTTTGCATGCCCTACTTGATTCTGACTTCACGTATTTTAAACTTTAGTCCTTAGGTAAAATATCTTGCAGTAGTGAAGAGCAATTCTGTTTAGAAATCATCAAACTGAGAAATTTAAAAATGAACTTCCGGAAGCAATTATGCAACTGTTTTCTTGTTTTATTAGTCGATGTGTTCTAAGATTTCATATTGAAGCTTATATGCTCTGCTGGATTTTGGCTTCAAGTATTCTAAATTTTTTACAGTGAAGAAGAAGATGATGATGATGATTATGATGATGAGGTGGTGGTGGATGAAGAATCTGATGTTGAAGGAGAGGTTTCTGTTGAAGAGGTAGAGGAGGATGAAGAAACTGAAACTGATATTGAAGAAGTTGTAGAGAAAGAGGGAGAAGTTTCTGCTGAAGAGGTAGAGGAAGTGGAAGAAGAAGAACAAACTCAGATAGACCTAAAGCTTTCATGTTAGTTGTTGTTTTTTTTTTTTTTTTAATATTGTAAATACAAATTATGCCGCTGACTAATTTTTTTAGAGTTTTCACTTGAAGGTAAGTAATACAAGCTTGTTAAGATTTTAAGGAAAGTGTTTTGTTTATTATTTCTAGAAAATTAAAGGAAAAAAGTAGTTTTTAATCGCCCAGTTTTATTGGGGGGAAAATTGCCCAATTGGTTGGGTTGTCCCAAATTGACAAATTCGGTATGATCTCCTCCCGAACTTAGAAGAGGTTAAGCTGGACTCTGGGCATGAGCTATGGCCAGGTCCTATTCCCAGAAAAATGTTGAACCCTCAATACCTTCAAAAGTTTAACGGTGAGATTATTTGGAAAGTTGAAGTCTCTGTTTCCTTTGGATTGCCCATCCATGATAGCCTACCAGAGTAAGGTTTCTTGAGCATTAGTGACTGTGAGGAATTGGAGGAACTTGTTGAAGAGAAGGGAGAACAACAGAATAATGAACCCAATACCAAAGTATCAGGATGCTTCTGGAAGCTGAAAAAATTAGTGTTGAAGAGGTGCAACAAGCTGGAAGACTCTTTCCTGCGTCAATAGCTAGAGATTTTGTATATATCAGAGGCTGCTGAGTTTAAAGAACTGTTTAGTCGGAAAAGTGAAGGGGCAAAATTATTGAAGTTTTCACTTATTCTCATACCCCCACCCTGCAAATGAACTGCGTGAGTTGGGTAAAGAATTAAGGACAATTGCCAGTAACTGATACATTTTCTGGCTGCTTCTTTAGTGCTTGGTCTTGCTTGGCAATGCTTATCACTGATATTTGCCCATATCTTAATGTAATTATTTTTAAAATTAATTTTATTATCTTTTAAATAAAAGTTTTTATATATCTTTGTTGTTATTTTACATGTTTATCAATTTTTTAAATAGTCAATATCTAATTAAAATATATTAATGAACAAAGCAGAAAACACCAAAGAAAGAAAAAGGCTTTTTAACGTAGATTTCGCGAAATTAGAGTTGTAAATTTTTTTCCCTTCTGGCTTCATAACTGTAAATTCTTTTTACTTTATTCAGCAACATTGTTGGTTCTACGGTAGATAAATAAAGACAGTACTCTTCTTGTTCTAAATATAAGACCTTTATATAAGTGTGTATAAGGGTCTTATATTTAGGACCGGGAGAGTATTATAGTCATGATAATTATATCTCTGGAAATATTTTCTCATAAACGAAATATAGCAAAATACCCATATGAAAGGGGAGAAAAAGTATTCTCTAAAAAGTAAAAGGGCAAAGTGGGGAAAGCCATCAATACTCCAAGGGGCATTACAGAGCAGCGCATGTACGTACAGCAACAAAATGGAAAGTTACATGAAAAAATCTCAACATATATTGATATGTGTGTGGGCAAATAATAAATTGGAATTTTATTTATTTAAGTCCCACCAAGTTTCATTGTAAAAGACTAAAAGCCTTGAGGTAGCTAGTTCATCATGAAGTGGCATTTCCCAAAACCTGCACCAATGAACATCCATGTGAATCATTATTAGATATTAGATATTTTGATAACATCTCGTCATTATTGATTTAAAATAAATAAATATATAATTGATATGACATATTACCAAAAATAAACAAATTTTTAATTTTTTTAAAAAAAACACTTACTCGGATCAACGGTGACAAGCATAGCAGTGCCTCCAAAATCACAAGTGCCTCCGGACGCTTTCCTGTTCTGCCAATAACTGTTGAAGGCATACGAAGCATGGGCCAGCATCGAATTGGGCTCATAGCACGGCCCATTAGGCTGAATCTCCTTGCAATCCGCACCTGACCCACACGCATAATCCATGGCCTGTTTGATTATCGCGTCAGGAACAGTAGGCTTCGCAACACACCAGTGACCCGAAGACTGCGGCTTTTTATTATGCGGTGGGGGAGGAGTCGATGTGGTTGTGCCCGACGGCGGAGGTGTGTAACCATTAGGAGGCGAATAAGCCATTGGTGGGCTTGGGCGAGTCTTTGGTGGGCTTGGGCCGTGCTTTGAATGTGGGCTTGGGCTTTGAGAGTTTTGGGGAGGGGGAGGTGGGTGATGCTCATGAGGAGGAGGGTGCGAGATGGGGGAATATTCAGGGAGACTTGGAGGTGTGAGCACCGGAGAGTATGGAGAAGAAGAAGACGAGGTTGGCTGAGGAGCCTGTGAACTGGACGGAGGTAGTGATACAGAAGAAGAAGAAGAAGGAGAGCCATAGGAATCATCAAAGTTTGAAAAGCTGAATAATGGGGAGTTAATGTCTCTGGGGTCTAAGAAGTGTTTGAGAGATTTCAGATTCTTCCATGGCTTGCTGGAGGAGGAGATTCTATGGTTTAATTTGATGTTTAAGAATATCTGACCATGGCTTCTTGTATCTGCGAATCAAGACAAGAGTTTCATAGGAATGAAGAAGAGAGAAGCTGTTATAGGCTTATTAACACTAAATAAACTTCATTGACGTGAACTAAACTAAAACTAGGTTCTGTACGTTGCATGGAGTTCAAGAAGTGAGCTTGCATGCTGAACATCTATGTTAATTTAAGAATATTAAGAGAAATGGAAAACTTGGTTTTCTTAAAAGGGAAATTTTAATGCAATACGTTCCTTTTTTTCCTATATATATATATATATATATTTTTCTTGAAAAAAATCTGATATCTTCTTTCTACTTTTCTCTTGCTACTGACTTGAGAGAATATAAGTTCTTAATTTTAAAGATACACGTAATAAGAGCAAACCAATAGAGTGCAAGAGCAATTACAAAGTTTTAGATCCCGCAGAAATTAAAAAATGCAGGAATTAAACAAACAAAATCATATAATGAACGCATAACAACCCATCAAATTTTTTTTGAAAAAAGACGAAACTGGCACCGCAGTGAAACTTACCACAAAGAAGGACAATAGAGGAAGCGACAAGGAAGAAACATAGAATTGCAATGCTGAGTCTGAATCTCAGGGACTGATCTCTTGTTGAATCCATTACTGCATTATCATCAATATACCCAAAATAACTTTTGAGTATTATATCGAAACCTCACAAATTTGCAGTTCAAGTTTGCAAGCAAGCTTGGATTCTGCCCCTATCTGAAGCAAGAAAAGACGCTTAGCAGAGAAGTGGAGTTAAAGGGTACACACATATATGTAGGTGCAATAAAGTGGGAAACTATTCAAAAAGATGATATTCATTCTCACTTTAATTTTGGCGCCTGTCTGATTCTAATTAGCTGGTTATAAGCAAGTAACAGTGTGCAGCAAAGTGTGTTTCAGTCTAGAAGCTATAAATTACAAGTGATCTAGTTACTTTGTCTAGGGGAATATGTTCGTTATTATACACACTCACTTTATTTTGCTTGTATGCCACTCAAAGTACTAGATCTAGAGACATACATGATCAAGTGTAATCTAATTACTTTGCCCATCCGGCTTCCAGAAACATGTATATAATTAACCAATACTCCCTCCTTTCTTTCTTATGAGATCCCTTTAACTAAATCGTGCAGTCTAAGAAAATAATTAAAATTATTTAAAAGCAATAGATATATAAAATTGAACTTTTATTTTTAAGTATGTTCTTATCTAACAAGGGAGAAAATAAGAGAAAGAAATACTAGCAATGACATAAATGATGATATGAGAAAAAGATGAGAAGAGAGTAGTATAATCACTGCATGAGAAGAGATATTTATGTCACTAATAATGAAATATTAATTGCTTTCTGTTGGTTTTTTGTTTTACTTGTTTACTTGCATTTATTTAAGTTATTTTGACATTATATTTGTTGTTCTCTCTACTATCATCATCTATTCATCCACCTCATAGGTTAGGAACATAAAAAGGAATTACCAAAAATATACAAAAAGGAAAAGGAAAAAGAAAAACAACATTGCCACTTTGAAGCGATAGAAATCAGGGCCTAACTTGGTGAATGGCCCACTTAACAAAAAAAAATTGACTGGGCTGGGTTCACATAACCTTGGGTTAAGGTTAATTTTGTTTAACCTACAAGGTAGCCCATCTTTTTAGTCAAATCTGAAGGGTTTATAATAATACTCATCCAAATCATCATTCTTGTTCAAAATCTATGCTTTGTATTGTATAATGTGCCTGCCAAACATTAAACGCCCAAGCATTGCCGTTTCAGCCAAATCAATTCTACCTGTTTGACCTTAAACCCATAAGCTAATGATAATGAGCACCCAATCTGATGTTCAACGATAAGGTGAAAATATGAATATAATTCATTTATTAAAAAAATTATATATTTATATCAAGAAGTACAAAAATTTTATATAAAATATTTGAATGATCGCAAAGAAAGAAACATACCAAACATACATCCTCAAATAGATGCACCGAGACGGCACTTGATTGATGAATGTCAATAATTTTGTCTGTTCCCCCCCCCCCCCCAAAAAAAGAACAAAAGAAAATTCAACGTAGACACAGCAAATGGTTGTGGAATCCATCATTTGACTATTATATTAGTCGTTTTTTAAGTTGAAAATATCTATATATAGTACATATCCACTGTGCCATTTACTCGTACTATACCAGCGGTTTAATTCTGAAATCTCACAGTGTCTTCCATTAATTAAAAGACATGGAGGTTTCTAAGTTTTTCTTCCTTCAGGCTTTCTTCTTCTTCCTCATTGCATCAACTCAAGCTTCCCCCACAAGCATCTTTCGAGAATACATAGGAGCTGAGTTCAACAATGTCAAATTCTCCGATGTCCCTATCAACCCAAATGTGGAGTTTCACTTCATTCTCTCTTTCGTTATTGACTATGATACCTCCTCTTCTCCTTCTCCAACCAACGGCAAATTCAACGTTTTCTGGGACACTCAGAATCTTAATCCCTCCCACGTTTCTTCCATCAAAAGCCAGAATTCCAATGTCAAGGTACGTACTTTACATAACACGTAAAATCACTTTATATTACTCCTCCGGTCATTAATATAAGACCCATTTAATTAATTTGATTAGATTAAGAAAGTTAGGTAAATTAGTTAATTATAAGAAAAGTGACACATTTTTCTTAAAACACCATAATTATCTTTCTTAGTATCTTCTCTCCCTCTTCTACTTGATTATGATTGAGGGAATATCCATATGGGTAATTTAGAGAAAATTAATAAATATAATAAATGGGTCTTATATTTAGGACCAAAATCAACTCAAGAATTGGATCCTATATTAAAGACTGGAGGAGTACTATAGTATGAACATCAAATCAATTGTGGTGCGTGTGTATTGTATATATGTGTGTGTGTATTGATTTGCTTCAGGTGGCTGTGAGTCTGGGAGGAGACAGCGTCGGAGGTGGTCATGCATACTTCGACCCATCTTCCATTGATTCATGGGTTTCCAACGCAGTTTCATCACTCACAAACATAATCAAACCGTACAACCTAGATGGGATCGACATCGACTACGAGCACTTCAAATCAGATCCCAACACTTTCTCTGAGTGCATCGGACGCCTAATCAAAACCCTAAAGAATAATGGCGTCATCAAGTTCGCTTCCATCGCTCCATACGACGACCCCCAAGTTCAGAGCCATTACAAAGCACTATGGAACAAGTATGGGAACCTCATAGACTACGTCAACTTTCAATTCTATGCGTATGACAAAGGAACGAGCGTGTCTCAGTTCATTGATTACTTCAACACACAGAGCAAGAACTATGAAGGAGGGAAGGTTTTGGTGAGTTTTATAAGTAATGGAAGTGGAGGGTTAAGTCCAGAAGGTGGATTCTTCACAGCTTGTCATAGGCTTAAGAGTGAACAAAAGCTTCATGGGATTTTTGTTTGGTCTGCTGATGATTCCATGGCTAAGGGTTTTCGTTATGAGAAACAGTCACAAGCCCTTTTAGCAACTTCAAACTAAGGGCTTTGTTGTGGGTATTTGTGTGTATATATTTATGTTAAACATATATGCTTTTTCGGTACTTAATATAAAATCTATTATATTTGTAATTTATATTATAAAATAAGTTCTTATATTTAGTACTTGAAGAACTATTACGTATCTACTGCTACATGTATGTATCTTATATATATGTGTGTGTGTTTCTGCGTGAATATATTTATGATTAAGGAGTTATATTACTGGGCATTGGATCGTTCCTTTTCTCCTTTCGTCTGCTTTTTGGGGTTTGTTTAATAATCGCGAGTGGGAGATATTTGATGTGCGACATGTGAGCGGCAGACACTATTACTGGGGCTTAGGTTTTGTTCCTTTCATAGAATATCTTTTTTGGTTAGACTTATACGACATTGGGATCTGCGTGAGATGCCTAACTATTTTCTATGCAATAATAATGCTAATTAACAATTGCTCCTTTCAAATCAAGCACTCCCTTGCCAGTTGGGACGTGTGTAGTAATAGTAATACTAGTTTCTCTTTCTTAATACAAAATTTATTTAACTAATTTAAGTAGATTAAAAAAAATTAAATTAGTCATTTATCAAAAATAAGTGTTAATTTCTTTAAAATATCCTCTTAAATCTTAAATCATGGTAGTATTAATTATTGATGAGTTAAGGGTCATTTTTGGCTTTAAGTATCTCAACGAAGGAGTTAGGGAAGATTTTATTTTTGGACCACTGTAACTAATTAATATCAATCAACATTCAAAATATTTTAAAATTTCAGTCAACTCTCTTAGACCAAAATAAAATTAAATAATACTCTTTCATTTTATTTTTTAAAAAATAAATATTAATTGTCAACGGAACTCCAGCCACTAGTACTCAGGTGGCCAAAACCGAAGATCAGAGCTCTAGTGGCTAGAGGATTTTTTTTTTTAAAAAAAAGGATGGCCAAGGGGAGTTTTGAACCTGTGACCTTTTGGCATACCGTACCAAAAATAATGTGACCACCAAGCTAATCAAATCATTTAGTCATATGGTGCAAAAAAATATATATACTATCTCTGGTCCTAATTATAAGACCTCATTTACAGTCTTATAATTAGGACCGGAGCTAGTATATAATAAAACAAATGCAAGTATCCAAATATAAGTGAATGATTGAAATTCAATAATTTACAAATAAAATTATAAGACCTCATTTACAGTCTTATAATTAGGACCGGAGCTAGTATATAATAATACAAATGCAAGTATCCAAATATAAGTGAACGATTGAAATTCAATAATTTACAAATAAAATTTAGTAATTTACAATAAAAATTCGTGATTTACAAATAAAATGATGAAATTCATAACCTCAAATGTAAGTGTTTGGGTGTGAATGAGAAAGTGAAATTCAAATGTTTATAACAAAAATTCAATGATTTACAACCAAAATTTGACTATTCACAAGAAACATAAGGGAACTCACATCCCCAGATGTAAGTATTTAAGTGTGAATGAATAAGTGAAATTAAACGATTTACAATAAAAATTCAGTAACTTACAATCCGAATTCTATGATTCACAAAAATTATAAACGCTTGTATTTGAGGTTGTGAAATATAAAAAAAAAATCCACTGGCCACCGAAGCTCTGATGACAATTAATATATATATTTTTAAAAAATAGAAAAGGGTATTATTGTAATTTTATCCTTAAATTTTAATTTTATTTTAGTTTCAGGATTGAATGAAATTTTAAAAGGTTTTGAGAGTTAACTAATATTAATTAGTTACAGTGATCTAAAATGAAATTTTTTTAAGGAGTTATGATTATTCAGAATTTTTTTCCTAACTAGACATTACTTTAAAAGTGCTGAGAAAAACGACAATGCCTTCCTTTTCCGATAACAACCAACGCTAGTCTTTTAACGAAAACAGCTAATATTTTTTTAATTTCTAAGATGGTGTTTGAGTAGAAACCAAACCATAATTTTAAAAGTGATTTTACGATATACGAAAGAAATATACGAAGAAGTCTATTTTGATTTGCCAAAAAATACCTTTTAAAAATACTTTTGGGTATTTCCAAATACTCCATAACACTTTTGTTCCAATAACCTGCCTGTTTGGGAGGGCTTAATTTGGCCCATAAGTAGCTTATTTGGGGCAGAAGCACGATTGAAAAATCATATCATATTTTGGAGGGCTTATGATGTATTGGGCTTGTCTTTTATAAGCTGGATCACCATGCGTTTCAAATTAAGCCAGAAGGAGGAGCTTATTTGAAGAGCTTATTCAGTTATTGGACCGTTGTGTGGTGGTATGTCAGAATTTATTCCCCTCTTTATTTTTCTCTCACTTCTGCCGTTATTCCCTCATTATTCACTTTCGTTTTTATTACCAAAGCTCTCATTAGTCATTACCCATGACTCATCTCTTCTGCCGCCCAACGAACTCCATCACCTCCTCCCCAGCAGCTCCATTGCTGGTCATCATGAGCTCTATCGCGCCTCCGGCTTAAGGTCATCATGTTAGGTGTGAGGTGTGCGTGGCCTGCTAGAGCCTGTTCCTTCATCACAACTTCGAAGCTATTGCCTTGTTCGAGCTGCTATCGCTGTCTCCAACCGAGGTTGCCCTCATTTGCTGGTGCATGTGAGTTGTGCATGGAGATCTTAGCGTCCCAGTACAATACATTGTCGGATCTGCCTCGGCAGCCTTTGGGTGGTCTGATCTGTTACAGGTTAGCCGGTTTTTTTTTTGTCTTACTTTTTCTGTTGGACTCGGTGAATATGGAGGAAAATGTGATTGACCTAAACATCTAGAGTTGTGTGTGCATTGATCTATGCGTTAGCTAATGTGGTTAACAGTTTTGATCCCCTATTCTTGCCTGAAATTTACCGTTGTCCCTACTCTCCGTGAATGATGTCATTCTCGTCACCGGTGGAAGCTTGAAAATGTAACCCATTTCTGGTTCAACCGTTCTCTTTCATCCTGGTCGTGTTTCGTATGCAATCTGCTCTTTTTTTTCCTTCTATTTTTTGTGGTGCTCTGTTTCTTTCTCTGATCGGTAGTTGCTTGAATTGCTTCGCCATATACTCGGTTTAATCATCTTCTCCCACATGTTTAATTGGTGGATTAATGCATTGGATTAATTCATTGGATTAATGCATTTAACTGTCTGTTGAAGGATCAATCTATATATGGCTAGATAGTTGACATTCTAAGCTACAAATTTGGTGTTGTATATTGTATCCTGGGTTATTTGTCATCAGTGTCATACTGTGATGATCATTCTGGAGATGTGATAGTGTATATGTGATTGGATTTTGTTTTATTATTCTGGGTTTTTTTGTTTAATCTAGAGATGTATATTGTATACTGATCATTCAGTTGCTATTCAGGTGGGGTAATAAAATTATAAATCTATGTGGAAAGAGGAGTAGCCAAATTTGGTTCAAATGTACTTTCATTTAAGTGAGAAATTTGGTTCAAATTTGACTAAATTTGAGTTAGGTACTATTAGTAGAAGAGGCTTTTTTTTTAACCTTTAAAACAATAGAATGAAATAAGAAATATAAAATTCAATGGGAGAAATTGGGATTTTACATAATTTAAATAAATAAAAATTTTAACAATCATCATCAATGTGAATCATCAATTGATATTAATATAAATTTATCAATATCATATATAAAATTAAAACCAAAGTTGATGTTGTTTTTGCGGCTGTGTTCAAATAATTTGCAAACCTTTCCTTTTTTACTTCTAAAAATTTGGAAAAAAAAATTACACATTGAAATTGAGGTGGGCACGCTATGTTAAAAGGTATATTTTATTACTTGATAATAATATTTGAAATTTTGATAACAAAACCATGTATAATAATATGAGGAAAATAACACGCAATATTTGAGATTATTTATGTCTTAGGATTTCTTTTGTAATTTAGGTGAGAAGACTATGCAAATAACATATATTTTTGTTTGGATACAATGTATTTCTTACATAATATAGCTTTTATTTAAACATTTTTTTGGACTTTGCTTGCTTCAGGTAGTCTTATCTTGATTATTTTTCATAGAGAAATGGATAATGATAGAGGAAAAGCGACATGGAATCCTTACACAGCTAAAATTCTAATCAATGTTTGTGTCAAGCAAATACTACAAAAGGAACATCAAGGAACATCGTTTACAAAGCCCGGTTAGAGTAAAATTGAAAAGAATTTTAAGGAAAGGGACGGGAAAAATTATGACAGGAAACAACTGAAGAATAGATTTGACATATGAAGAAAAGATTGGAAGTTGTGGGAACCACTGATGTCTGGAGAGACTAGTATTGGTTATGATACAACCACAAATAAGGTGTTGGTCTTGATGAGTGGTGGCAACGAAAATTACTGGTAACTATTTGCGTTGGTTGAGTTTTAATTTTGAATATCACTTCAAACATTGCTTAGTTCTGCCTAATTATGTTAATATAGGTAAACCCCAATTTCAAGAAATTTAGGCATCAGGGGTTGATGTTCGCATCAGATTTGATGAAAGTATTCAAAGATGTTATAGCTTCGGGAGACTATATGTACGTACCATCAGCCTCACAGCCTCAGCAGGCACCTGCTCCACAGGTTGACACAGAAGAGGAGGAGGATGTTTATAGACTCGGGCTGGACCAAGAGGAAGGGTCAGGGGATAGTGAGAATGAAAATTTTGGTGTTAGGTCGATAGCCAATACAGGGGTAACATATGACTTAGCCGGTTGTAACATAAACAACCCTGCGAGTAGTGGACCAGTGGTTCAGGAAGCTATGGAAAAAGGAAGAAAGGTGAGACGTCTAATGCAAACAAGGAAAAAAAAAGTTACTGCCTCTACTAAAATTGCTGATAGGCTCAATGTTATCGTAGCTACTTCTGAGTAGCGAGCAGCAACATTTAATGATGATCCGCATTCAGTTGACAAGGTTTTGGCACACCTAGCTGACCTTAAAGAACTTAATGATGACGATCAACTATATTATGCATGTGCTAAAATGCTTACGCAGTTGACGTGGGCTAGGTGAGCTTATTTGACACTTAAGCATAATAAACGCAAGTTGTTGGTGTGGTTGATACCAGCAGCACAAGACCCAGACACATGGAAGGGATCTACAGTTTAGGACTTACTTATTTCACTATTGCTATTGTACTTGTTAACTTGAACTGATTTCTGTTTTAGCATGAACTGAAGTGGCCTGTTGTAGGAACTTAATTAATGAGTATGTAATATATTTGCTAATTTCTACTTGTCATTTATGTGTTTGGGTTATCTGTTTACAGTATGAAAAATATTTACTTCCTTATTATAATGCTTACACTTTCTTCTGATCACAGTTATAGGGTTAATTATATAATGGCCAATTGGAATGATGATTCACCATGGAATGAAGATACTTTGGAGAATTGGAATAACGATTCATTGTGGAATGAAGGGAATGTAGATGACCATTCAACATGATTATCCATGATTAATAATGAATTTACACAATATGAAGTAGTAGATACATTGGCGGGTCATTATTGTGAAATGTATATATTTCAACAGCCTTGCTTAGCAGATAGGAAATTTATGGGTGCAAGGTATTTTGGCAAGTCACAATGATTGATGTTATAAAATGTTTAGAGTAGATAAATGTGTTTTCCACCTCTTATGTGCTAAATTGGAGGAACATGGTTTACGCAAGTCTAAGTATGTAGGAATTGAAGAAATGGTCACGATGTTTTTAAACACGGTTGCACATGGACAATACAATAGAATGATCCTAGAACGATTTCAACGTTTAGGGGAAACTGTAAGTAGACTGTTTCATAATGTACTACAAGCTTGCCTTAATCTATCAAGTAGACTTATTCGACCTGTAGATCCTACAACCCATAGAAAAATTGAGAATCATCCACATCAGTATCCATTTTTTTAAGGACGCAATTGGAACAATTGATGGCACTCATATACCGTGTGTTGTCCCTACTGCAAAACGAGACAAATTTATTGGCAGAAAGGGAATTCTAATACAAAATGTCATAGCTGCAAGTGATGGGAATATGTGTTTCACTTTTGTATTGGCAGGATGGGAGGGATCCGCACATGATACTCATGTATTTGACAATGCTATTACAAATTCATCTCTAAATTTCCCTCATCCACCTCCAGGTATATATTTATAAGTTTTCAATTAAGCTAATTTTTAATTATTTTATATTTTTATTCATTTCACAATGTCACAAATTGTTTCACAAATTATTAGGGAAATATTACTTAGTTGATGCAGGATATCCAGCACCAAATGGATACCATAGTCTATACAGATATGAGCGCTACCACCTTCCAAAATTCTGACGACAAGTAGGATTTTGAAATAGTGACAAAACCTTCAATTATTATCATTCCAGTTTAAGATGCATAATAGAAAGAACATTTAGTGTTTGGAAGAATATATTACAAATCTTATGAAATATGTGTAGTTACGACTTTCAAACTCAAGTGTACACGGTTTGTGCAACAATGGCCATTCATAACCTTATAAGGAGACATTCAAGCTCTAACACCGTTTTCGTAGAAGCTGAAAATGGTAATATACTTAGTGAACATGATTAGACTGAAGTTGGTCAACCATCATCTTCAAATGTAACATCATAGTCTTCATCTCATATGAATCGCGTCCGTGATGCGATTAGAAACCAAATTATCCATAGTTTATCAGTTAATTAATTATGTGATATTATTTCATTTCACTTGTCACAATACAATAAACTAGGGTTCAAAACATTTTTTTTCATTCAAATTATGTTTCGTTTTATATTTGCAATAATTTTTTTATTTCTCTAATTTTTCAAATTTAATTCACTCATTAAATTTCACTTCTTTATATTAAATTAATTTAAATTCATTGTATTATGTAAATTTATTTTTAATCATGTTTCACTTTATATTTAAAATACTTTTTATGATTTCTCTGAAGTTTTAAAATTTAATTCACTCCTTAAATTTCACTTCTTCATATTAAATTAATTTAAATTCATTGTATTATGTAAAATCATTTTTTTTAATCATATTTCATTATTTATTAAAACTCATATCCATTTTGATAATTTTACAAACAAACTTACTTTTATTCAATCATAATCCAAACAATTTTTTACTAATATCACTTTTACAAACTAATTTTTTAAACTCTAATCCAAATACAATTCACCTTACCCAATTTAACTTTTACCCAATCTTACTTTTATAAAAGTCAAATTAAAAATAAACTATTTTTTCACCACCAATCCGGATGCAACATCTGTAGCTTCTCAGTTCTCAAGTTTTGCTTCTTTTAGCTTGGGCTTTCTTCTTCCTCCTCGTCAGATACGCATCAACAGATGCGTATCCCTTTGCTGGATATGAAATTCTGTCGTGTCACACTCAACCCAAATTAACTAGAACTTCAATAATATCAATTCATTCTGTCTTTTTCTATTGACTACTAGGCCTCTAATTCTCCACGTCTCCCACCAATACCCATTTTTTTTGGACGATTCCTTGAATATTTGAGAAAATCTATAAAAAAAAAAAGATTATTAAATTTTAAAATTTTAAATTAATATTGGTTATTATATTTATAAAAAAAATTACATCTAAAAAAACTAACAACATATTTTTATAGTAATTTATTATTTAAAATTTTAAAATTCAACTGTCTTTTTTTAGAAATTTTTTCTAATTATTTTCCCTCTTTATAATAAGAGAAATGTATTAAAATATTAAAAAGTTTAGTACATCCTGAGGAAGGACATCGATCCCTTCAGTTTTCTAAGTTACAACGTTATTATTTTCTTTTTTAAATGGCAATTATAAAATTGCCTGCTTGCTTCCTTTAACTTAAAATTTTATGCAACTAGCAGCTACAGTTCTGACTGGGATTAGTCATAATAGTTTGTAGTCCCCCCAACACCAGCTGGAAAAGTTGAAAAAAGAAAAAGAAATAAAGAAATAAAGAAAAAAGTATAAGTCATACTTTGCATCCTTCCAGGTAGGGATGGAAACAGGCCAGGCCAGGCTATCGCCTTAACAGGCTAGGCCTGGTTTGTAACAAATAGGCCTGAGCCTGGCCTGTAACCTGTTAAAGGCTTTCTTTTTAGCCTAAGCCTGGCCTATACAAAAGCGTGGCCTGGCCTGAAGCCTGTTAAAAGGCCTGTAGTTTTTAAAACAAACATAAGCTGAAAATAGGCATTAACAAAATACAAGCCCATGTCTTTAAACAGGCCGAAACAGGCACTAATGATTTGAAACAGAGTTGCCAAGCATGGAGAGACCAATAACTAAATAAACTCAAATAAAATCACAGTCCAAAATCACTTAAAATACAAGTTGAGATAATGTTATTAATCAACAAGAATATACCAAATGCAACAACATTAAAGACTAATCGTGTATCAATAGTAGCACATAACATTAAAAGAAAAAACTATGTCAACTCTAAAAGCACCAACTCTATCTTCTTCATCATTGTTGCCAACCCAGAAAATTTTAACAGCATTTTCACCCCTCTAACAGTTTTTTTTTCCTTTGTAATTTTGTGGTAGCATATAAATGAATGAAGGATGCATATAAAAAAAAGGAAAAAAAAAAAAGGATGCATCAAGTGAATGAAGGTGGCAGCCAAATGATGAGCAACAAGGGATGGTGGTTTGGTGGATTATGGCGGCCGATTGATGAGAGACAAATGAATGAAGGTGGCGTCTGAAGAAGGAATCTGATGTTTTTGAGGCGAAAATGGGGAGATGAGGAAGATGGGTTAGACAAAGTCACAAAACCAATTAATTTTGAAGGATCTAGGAAGCTTACCTGGCTAGATGAGCACTGAGGACTGATGAGGAAAAGTCGGCGACGGCGATGCTGTGTCTTGCGAGGTCATATAGTTCAAGCTCTGACCGGTTGATGTCGCTTGTGAGGACTGAGGAGGAGAATGACTCGACGCCGCCGATGCTGTGGCTTGGGCTTAGGAGTCGATGCCACCGAGGATATGGAGACTGGAGAGCACAAGCCATGAAGACTGAAGAGAGGTAGGAGACCAAGTGAACTTCACACCGATGCTGAGAGATTGAGCACCGCCAACAAGCACGAGCACAAATCGTGGAGTTTGAGACTGAAGTAGGAGACTGGAGACTCTGAGATTGAATCTGAGATTGAGATTTGAGAGTCCGAGAGGTAAGACGGCCGTAAGTTGAAAATCAAAATGGAGACTGAAGAGAGGGGAAAATGAAAACCTAAGAGAGCTGTGGAGTAAATAATTGTTTTGCCAATTTACCTAACTGGGTTTAATATCATATAATATGATACACACGAAGTAACAACAGCGTACACTGGTGCGGTGGTGAAGTTATTCTCTTGTCACCTGCCTGCAGGTCTCGAGTTCGACACCTATATTTTGCATAATCCAAATACATATATTCAAAAAAAACATCACAGGCTCAGGCGGCCTGACAGGCTTCATAGGCTTCTCACGGAGCCTGAGCCTGGCCTGTTAGACAAAATAGGCTTTGGAAAAAGCCTGGATTTATTTTTTAACAGGCCCCTGACAGGCCGCCTGGCCTATTTCCACCCTTACTTCCAGGTAACATATTCCTCACGTGTTTGGTCCACACTCTTTAATTTGATCGCTGTATTTGTTGAATATTATTGAATAGTTCGGTTCCACTACTTGCACAGATTTCTTCTATCTCTATCTTCCTCACTTCTCACCCCAGTCTAAAATATTAAAATAAATTCAAAGGACTTAGACTTAATATGTTGTTTTTCAAAACAAAATATATACTCCTCCGGTCCTAAATATAATACCCTTATACACACTTGTATAAGGGTATTATATTTAAGACAGGAGGAATATTATGTGAATTTCAAAACTTAAAATAGAGAAATTAATACGTTTAAATTATACACATTTGATTTGAACAATAAAGAAAAGAAAAGAAAAGGAGGAACATTATTAATACTTCTTTTTGACCAGGAACATCATCACTACTTAAAGGAGGTAGGTCATATACATACATACATACATATATATATATATATATATATATACACGCGCGCGCACGCACACACATATATCGACCCTTATATTGATGATTACCACCAAGTTGGGGCAAGAAAGTTGAAAGATTGTGCTGAAATAGCAATATTTTGCTTTTCAATAACAAATGAAAAATCAAATGCACTTATTACTCTCGCCGTGGTGATATAATTTCATAAGAACTTCATCTGAATTTAAGTGTATGTATGAAAATTAAAACTTATTCAAAGTATAGGAACTATTTATTAAACTCAGACTATAAAACTATAAAATTATAGAGATCAAAACTAATAATTTAACCAATAAAACAGTCAAACGCACGCCTCATTGAAGCTGTGTGGTCCCGTGGGCTCTTGATTATCATCCACCACTTTAGGTGCTTCTCCCTCTCTAAATATATATATACACACACATATACATATATTTATATATATATATATATATCTATATTATATGGGCGCACTCAGGTTGTGCCTATAATTACTGATAGGAGTTTCCGAAATCTACAGCTTTCAATTATTGAAAGATATGGAGGTTCCCAAGTTCTCCTTCCTTCAAGCTTTTCTCTTCTTGTTCTTCCTCCTTGGAGGATCTGCACAGAAATCCCCCTCACCCATATTTGAAGAATACATAGGAGCAGAGTTTAAGAATGTGACATTCTCTGATGTCCCTATCAACCCAAATGTCCGGTTTCACTTCATTCTCTCCTTCGCCATTGACTATGATACCTCTGCTTCTCCTTCTCCCACCAACGGCAAATTCAACGTTTTCTGGGACTCTCGCAATCTTAGCCCCTCCCAAGTTTCTTCCATCAAAACCCAACACTCTAATGTCAAGGTGCCAATTGAGTTCTTCATTTGAATTCCCCTTTTTGTCTTCAAAAATTTCATGAATATATACTAACATCTCTCATTCTTATATCAAATATTCCTCCAATCCTAAATATAAGACCCTTATACTATTGTGTATAAGGGTTTTGTATTTAGGATCGGAGGCGTATATACATGTCTCAATTGATTGCGAACCGTGATTCATTTGTTTTTTAATTATATCTGTGGGTTCTCATACTGTACAGAATTTGAAAATAACAAGTGCTATTATTAAGGATTTATAATGATTAAGAGATTGCCATGATAACTAAGGTTATTTTGTTTGAATTTACAAGAGCAACTGGATATGTTGCCTCTTTGAACATGTGTTCTAAAGTCAACTATTTTATAGTCCAATAGCATAAAAACTCCATTATGAGTGAAACATTACCAGCTCGATTATGCTTATAGCTTCATTTAGCTATCCTTCTAATTATTTTTTTAAAAAAAAGCTGTCATGAATCACAAGAACAGACAAATTTGCACAGAGAGCTAACTTTGGACAAACCCAAATACTTTGGGTGAGATTTGCAGAAACTCACCATTTAGAGAGATCTCAGTTCCATGGTCCAAGAAAAAGAAAAAAAAGATAGATCTCAGTATCTCCGCTTAATTTGAGCAGTACTGATTGGATCATGAAAACAAAAACCTATCATTGAACACACAAAAACAGAGCATGTAGAAACTGAAATTTGATTTGTTTCAGGTGGCCGTAAGTCTAGGAGGCGACAGCGTGGGAAACAAACCAGCCAAATTTAGCCCATCTTCCATTGATTCATGGGTGTCCAACGCAGTTTCATCACTCACAACCATAATCAAACAGTACAACCTCGACGGAATCGACATCGACTACGAACACTTCAACTCAGATCCAAACACCTTCTCCGAATGCATCGGGCGCCTAATAAAAGCCCTAAAATCCAACGGAGTCATCAAGTTCGCTTCCATCGCTCCATACGACGATCCCCAAGTTCAGAGCCATTACAAGGCGTTATGGAACAAGTATGGGAACCTCATAGATTACGTCAACTTCCAATTCTATGCGTATGATAAAGGAACGAGCGTGTCTCAGTTCATTGATCACTTTAACACACAGAGCAAGAATTACGAAGGAGGGAAGGTTTTGGTGAGTTTTATAAGTAATGAAAGTGGAGGGTTAACTCCAGGAGGTGGATTCTTCACAGCTTGTCAGAGGCTTAAGAGCGAACAAAAGCTTCATGGGATTTTTGTTTGGTCTGCTGATGATTCCATGGCTAATGGTTTTCGTTATGAGAAACAGTCACAATCCCTTTTAGCGACTTCAAACTAAGGGCTTTGTTTTGTGTATCTATATTTATCATGCGTATTATGTATCTGCTGCTACTCCTCCGGTCCTTATTATAAGACCCAATTTGACTTTTTATTTGGTCCTAATTATAAGACCCAATCCATTTTCTCTCTTATATTTATGCATTTTTTTCCAAGATAATCCTTCTAATAATGATAGTTTTAGTCAATATACTTAATTAGCAAGGATATTTTAGGAATAACAACACTTATTTATTATAAATAACCAACTTAACTTACTTCCTTAATCTCCTTAAATAAGTCAATTGGGTCTTATAATTAGGACCGGAGAAGTACATTAGCTATATCTTACATCTGTGTTTGTATTAATATGTGTGTGTGTACGTACATGTACCTTTCTCTGCATAAATCTAGTTATGATAAATGGGTTATATTGTTGGGCATATTGGACTCTTTAAGTATTCTGAAGGGATTTTGCATTGGGTTAAGAGGGGACGTTGAGCTTTTTGACTTGGATAATGGTCAAACTTTTGCTAACCTGGTTCCTAGTTCTAGACAAATCTGGTGTTTATGATCTCGTGGTAGTGGTTGTCCCTTGGGCTTCTTAAAGACTTTCAATATTTACCAATCGTTGTAATTGGTGTAGCTCTGCTTGGTTAATGTAGGGGTGAGCAAGTCCCAGAAACGTGATGAATTTGCCATCATTAAAGAACTTAATCTTCGCCTAACCAATAGTGCAATCAGCTATATAGGGCCCTAAGGTAGCTAGCCATGAAGCTCCTATTACCCCATCCAAACCTACAATGGGTAGTACATAAGCTGGCATACCTAAGGTGTGGCCCTGTTTCTGTAACCGCAAGTCTCTAATGACCCCTTCACCTTTCATCACATAGCCATCGCTAATCATCACTTTAAATGTTTTTCACTGTTTTAACCTGTAGGGATAGATGCCAAGATATGCGGGGATGTATAAAACTATCTGAACTACCCCCATCCAGCATAATTTGTACAATTGTGCCATTGATGGATCCCTCAAACCAAATTGTCGCCTTGCCCTGTTAACCCTGATATGGTTGTAAAGAGAGGTGATAAATTGTTCACTTCCCCTTCCAATGGATTTGCCTCGGTTCTTGTTAATTCATCCCCTTCGTCATAGTCAAGAATCATACATTGTCGGTTTGTACAGTGATGTATGGGAGAGAATTTTTCATCATAGGTGTAGCACAACCCTTTCTCCCTCTATACCAACATGTCAACAGATGTCATTTTTTTCACTAGAGCCAAAGGTTTGGAAGTAGGTGCAGGCAACAAAGGCGGCAGAGATGATTTTAAGGTTGAGTTTACCCCAGATAAAAGAGTAGTGGTACTTTCAAATCCCTTACTCATTACTTCGCTTATATTCCAACTTGGGCCTATCGGTTTGGAAGATCCCGGGTATGGGCCAACCTTCACATCAAAAATTTTGGTGAGCTTTGTGGCGCTTAGAAGGTTACTAGGTTTTTGGGTCACCACATAACATCTCATCTCAAGTTTGAGTCCTCCTGTGAAACAGTCCAGAAGTGCTTCCTCGGACACCCCTTCTGTTCTATTAGCCAATGCTAGAAATTCTCAGCAATGTTCTTCCCTTGAATATATTTGCATTAATTTGAACAATTGAACCCTGGGTTGATCATAAGGTGAGGGGCCGAACTCATCCTTTATTGCCCTTGGCAACAAATTCCAATCCATGATCACCTTCATTTTTTGTAACATCTGAAACCAAGGAATGATGTCCCCTTCAAAATTGATGAATGTAATGATCACCTGCTGAAAATTTAGGGTTTAATAGTAAGCAAAGTACTATTCTGCTTTGAATATGCATGTGGTGGGATCCGTGCTGCTAAATTTCAAAAAATCTAGCTTAATGTGCTTCAGTGACTCTAATGAACTACACCAGCCTGATCCTTCTGCCCCTCGCTCTTGATGGGAAGACGGGATGGTTCAACCCAGAGATTCAATGGCAGCTTCCAAGTTATCAAAATGTAGGTTCAAAGCTCTCAGTAGAACTTCCAAGGCATACTCTAATCTATGGAAGCGTTGTTTCGTCTGTGATTTGAGCCCATCCATTCGTTCCCGTATGGCAGCCTCCATTTAACCCACATATTCAGTCATTTTCTTCATCTCAGCCTATAGATCTTTAAACCCTGTTCCCTCCGCCATGGTATAGTTCTGGAGCTCCATTCTCAATGAGAGCACCAAAATATTTTATGTTCTAATAACTCAACAGTAAAGTAAATGGCAATAACAAATAATGGACCAGAAATCTGAATATATTATTAATATTGGATGTATATGAAGGTCTACAAACGAACAATCCAGATATAGAAATATTAGTCACAGAAATATAAAAGATCCTAGAAACAGAATTCACCGAGAGGACAGAAGGAAGAAGAAGTACTGCCAGAAGAAGAAATCCAGAGGGAGGAGTTAGAGAATAATCACCAAAAACCTGCCTTTCTCTCACCCTTCTAAGGACCTTATAATATATTCTCTCAACTTTCCTTCAACTTCTACGCTGCGTGTCTAACACATGAGCTGCGCCGTGATCCAAGGCCATATTTGCTGACTCACCCGTTGAACCTCTCTCATTAACCACGTCATTTGCCACTTGGTCATTCTGGTCAGCGATTATGACAACTTGACCAAAGTTTTTTTTCTTTTGATTCTAAAATCGAGATTTATTCTGACTCCATTAATAAATCAACGACTTACTGGTCAGAGACAAATGAATATTAAAATCCATCTTTCCTTTGTCTTTTCCTTTGCTTTTTGGGATTTATTTAATAACCACGAGACGTGGTGAGAGGCAAACATTAGTGGTGCTTAGGTTGTCTTATTCACAGACTCACAAATTAAATGGGATATGATAGTGGGGTGGCTGATTATTTTGTACACAATAATGCTGACCTTTGGTCCAATTGGAATATGTGAATTGTGAAGCATTGATTATTAATTATATCAACATAATCTCCCTTTGTGCCAATTACATCTATGGCTTCCAAGTTCTCAAGTTTTTCTTCCTTCAAGCTCTGTTTTTCTTCCGCTTCTTCTTTCTGAAGGTGTCAACAGATCGATGCTTATCCCTGTGCAGGGCAATTTCTTAATTTTCTTGGTTATAACGCAGTTATATTTTTCAAATGGTAAAAAAAGATCCTTACTTCTTTAATTTTAAGCAAAAGTTTACAAATAAAGAATTTATAGTCCTGGTCTTGATTGGTCATGATGGTTAGTAGTGTCACAAATAAAGTTCAAAATGTTAAAGATAAATTTAAAGGACTAAAGTTTAATATTTTTTCAAAAAAATTAAAAAAATGTGAATGTTAAAACTTAAATAAATAAATACATTTAAAAAAGAAAAAGGAAAAAGAAGAGAAACATAATTAGTGGTAAAGGGGGTACGTCCAACTTTATATATATAACATACGTCGCCTGTTGTATTGATGATTACCACCAGGTTGGCCAGGAAAGTTCAACAATAGTGGCGAAATATCCATCTTTTACATTTCAACAACAAAAGAAAATCAAACGCCGTACATCTCCCTCTAGCTGCGGTATTGTGGGGTATTAATTATCCACAACTTTTGGTGATATTGATCTCTCTATATATCTTATTCTGAAATCTACAGCTTTCAATTATTGAAAGAAAGGCATGGAGATTCCCAAGCTCTGCTTCCTTCAAGCTTTTCTATTCTTGTTCTTCCTTCTTGGGGGATCTGCACAGAAATCCCCCTCACGCATATTTGGAGAATACATAGGAGCAAAGTTTAAGAATGTGAAATTCTCTGATGTCCCCATCAACCCAAATGTCCGGTTTCACTTCATTCTCTCCTTCGCCATTGACTATGATTCCTCTGCTTCTCCTTCTCCCACCAACGGCAAATTCAACGTTTTCTGGGACTCTCGCAATCTTAGCCCCTCCCAAGTTTCTTCCATCAAAACCCAACACTCCAATGTTAAGGTGCCAATTAAGTGCTTCATGTGAATTCTCTTTTTTGTCTTCAAAAATTTCATGAATAGATACTAATACCTCTCGTTCTTTTATCAAGCTTATGAAGAACATGTCGTCCCAATTGATTGTGAATTGTGATTCACTTTTTTTTTTTTTAAATTATATCCGTGGGTTCTTATATTGTACAAAATCTTGAAAATAATTTCCACTGTTATGGACTAACCATGATTATGTAGATTGCTATGGTGACTAATGAAAGCGTTTTTAATGACTGGGAGTTCGCAAATTTCATCCTGCTAATACTTTATGGATAAACAAATTTGCAACGGAAAGAGTCCTAATTTTAGACAAGCAGATACTTTACATGTGTAAGCATTTGAAAAAATCCATCATTTAGAAAGATCTTACGATCTCCGAGTAATTTGGACGCTGGTTGGATCAACCTATATTGAGTGGAAATCAAAACCTATCATTGAACACGCAAAAACAGAGCATATGCAGACTGAAATTTGATTGTTTCAGGTAGCGGTTAGTCTAGGAGGCGACAGCGTGGGAAACAAACCAGCCATTTTTAGCCCATCTTCCATTGATTCATGGGTCTCTAACGCAGTTTCATCACTCGCAAACATAATCAAACAGTACAACCTAGATGGGATCGACATCGACTACGAACATTTCAAATCAGATCCAAACACTTTCTCTGAGTGCATCGGACGCCTAATCAAAACCCTAAAGAACAATGGCGTCATCAAGTTCGCTTCCATCGCTCCATACGACGACCCCCAAGTTCAGAGCCATTACAAAGCACTATGGAACAAGTATGGGAACCTCATAGACTACGTCAACTTTCAATTCTATGCGTATGACAAAGGAACGAGCGTGTCTCAGTTCATTGATTACTTCAACACACAGAGCAAGAACTATGAAGGAGGGAAGGTTTTGGTGAGTTTTATAAGTAATGGAAGTGGAGGGTTAAGTCCAGAAGGTGGATTCTTCACAGCTTGTCATAGGCTCAAGAGTGAACAAAAGCTTCATGGGATTTTTGTTTGGTCTGCTGATGATTCCATGGCTAATGGTTTTCGTTATGAGAAACAGTCACAAGCCCTTTTAGCGACTTCAAACTAAGGGCTTTTTTGTGAGTTTATGTGTGTATATTTATGTTAAACACATATATACATTTTCCGTAATAAAAGGCCTATTTTATTTACTGTTCTTTATTATAAGAGACGAATAACCGAATTATGTTGATAAAAAAAACAGTTAAAATTAGTTAAGAACAATCAATGTGTAAAAACTATAATTTTTTTTTTCAAAAATACCCTCATTAATAAGGAGAGAAAGCATGAGAGAGAACAAATAAATTATTAAAAGAAAGAGAAGTGAGAGGGAGAGAGAGCGTGGGTTGAAGACAATAAATATGGATAAAATAGGAAATCAACACAAAAAAGTAGAGACAACTTTTAAGTATCTATGATATATAGAAACATGCCATAAGCATTAAATGTCTCTTATAATAAGGAACAGAGGGAGTATAATTTATGTTGTGGGTATATGTGTGTATATATTTATGTTAAATATATAAACCCATTCAATTCAATAACTAATATAAGGCCTATTTTATATGTAATTTATATTATCAAATAAGTCTTACATTTAGGACCAGAAATACTACTACTTCTGATCCTTAATATAAGACCTTATTTGACTTTTATTTTGGTCATAAATATAAGATCCCAATCCATTTTATCCCTAATATTTATACATTTGTTCCCAAGATAGTCTTTCTAATAATGGTAGTTCTAGCCAACACACTTGATTAGCGAGGATATTTTAGTAAATACAACACCTATTTATTACAAATAACTAACTTAATTTATTTTTTTATTCTTCTCAAATTAGTCAATTAGTTTTTATAATTAAGAAAGGAGGTAGTATTATGTATCCACTGCTACATGTTTATATCTTATACATGTGTGTGTGTCTGCGCAAATATATTTATGATTAAGGAGTTATATTATTGGGCGTTGGATCCTTCCTTTTCTCCTTTCGTCTGCTTTTTGGGATTTGTTTAATAATCACGAGTGGGAGATATTTGATGTGCGACATGTGAGAGGAAGACAATATTATTGGTGCTTAGGTTTGGTTCCATTCATAGAATATCTTTATTTATTAGACTTATGCAACATTGGGATCTGCGTGATGAGATGCCTAACTATTTTACATACAATAATGCTAACAACCGCGCTCCTTTCAAATCAAGCTCTTCCTTGCCAATTGGAACATGTGTAATAATACTAATACTGGTTTCTATCTCTAATATAAAATCTGGTTAATTAAGTTAGGAAAATTAATAAAAATAATTAAATTATTAACTTGTCAAAAATATGCGTAATTTCTTTAAAATATCCTCTTAAATCATGATATTATTAATTATTGATGAGTTAAGATCACTTTTGGCTTTAAGTATTTCACAAAGAAATTATGATTATTTAGAAATTTTTTCTCCCTAACTCAACATTACTTCAAAAGTGTTAAAAAATGAACAATTCCTTCCTTTTCCGTTAACAACCAACGTTAGTCTTTTAACGAAAATAGCTAATATTGTTCTCTATCATGTCTAACATTTTGTGCCAATTACATCTGTAGCTTCCCAGTTCTCAAGTTTTGCTTCTTTTAGGCTTTCTTCTTCTTCTTCCTCGTTAAGGTACGTATGAACAGATGCTTATCCCTCTCCAGGACGTGAAATTCTGTCATTTCACACTAAACCCAAATTAGCTAAAACTTCAATAAATATCAATTCATTCTGTCTTTTGCTACTGACTACTACTAGGCCTCTAATTCTCCATGTCTCCCACCAATATTGATTTTTTTTTTTGGAGGACAATTCCTTGAATAATGATCGATGAATGGTAGTTGTTTTCCCTCTTTATGATAAGACAAATGTATTAAAATATTATAAAGTTCAGTACATCATGAGGAAGAACATCGATCCCTTCAATTTTCTAAGTTATAACGTTAATATAAAATTGCATTGCTTCTTTAACTTAACTTTAAATTTTATATAACTACCAGCTACTGTTCTGATTGGGATTAGTCATAATAGTTAGTAGTTCCACGGATACCAAATGGAAAAGTTGAAAAAGAAAAGAAAGAAATAAAGAAATAAAGAAATAAAGAAAGAAGCATAAGTCATACTTTTCGTCCTTCCAGAGAACATATTCCTCATGAGTTTGGTCCACACACTTTAATTTGATCGCTGTATTTGTTGAATACTATCTCTGGTTTTATTATAAAACCCTTACAAAAAAAATCTTATAATTAGAATCGGAGATAATATTATTGAATTGTTTGGTTCAGCTACTTGCACAAATTTCTTCTATCTCTATCTTCCTCACTTCTCACCCCAATCTAAAATGTCAAAATAAATTCGAAGGGCTTAAACTTAATATATTGTTTTTCAAAAGAAAATATATATATATTATGTGAATGTTAAAACTTAAAATAAAGAAATTAATACATTTAAATTATACGCATTTGATTTGAACAATAAAGAAAAGAAAAGGAGGAACATTATTACTCCTTAAACGAGGTAGGTCCAACGACACACACACACACACACACACACACACACACACACACACACACACACATATATATATATCGCCCGTTGTATTGATGATTACCACCAAGCTGGGGCAAGAAAGTTGAAAGATAGTGATGAAATAGCAATCTTTTACTTTTCAATAACAAATGAAAAATCAAATGCACGTATTACTCCAGCTGTGGTGCTATAATTTCATAAGAATTTTAATCTGAATTTAAGTATATGTATCAAAACTGAAACTTGTTCAAAGTATAGGAACTATTTGTTAAATTCAAACTATAAAACTATAAAATTATAAAGATCAAAACCAATAATTTAAAATTAAAGAGATCAAAATCAAAATTCAACAAAACTATAATGACTAATATAATAACAACACTAAGCTGAAGAACTATGAAGGAGGGCAGGTTTTGGTGAGTTTTATAAGTAATGGAAGTGGAGGGTTAGGTCCAGAAGGTGGATTCTTCACAGCTTGTCATAGGCTCCAGAGTGAACAAAAGCTTCATGGGATTTTTGTTTGGTCTGCTGATGATTCCATGGCTAATGGTTTTCGTTATGAGAAACAGTCACAAGCCCTTTTAGCGACTTCAAACTAAGGGCTTTGTTGTGAGTATATGTGTGTATATTTATGTTAGACACCTATATACTTTTTCAATACTTAATAAAAGGCCTATTTTATTTATAATTTATGCTGTGGGTATATGTGTGTGTATATTTATGTTAAATATATAAACCCTTTCAATTCAATAACTAAATAAGACCTATTTTATTTGTAATTTATACTACCTCTAGTCCTAATTATAAGAGTCAGTTGACTAATTTGAGGAGATTAAGGAAGTGAGTTGAGTTAGTTATTTGTCATAAATAAGTGTTGTCTTTCCTAAAATATCCTTGCTAATCAAATATATTGACTGGAACTATCATTATTAGAAGGGTTACTACTTTGAAAAAATGTATAAATATGAGAGACAAAGTAAATTGGGGTCTTATATTTAGGACCAAAATAAAAGTCAAATAGGGTCTCATATTAAGGACTAGAGGTAGTATTATCAAATAAGTCTTACATTTAGGACCAGAAATATTACTACCTCTGGTCCTTAATATGAGACCCTGTTTGATTTTTATTTTGGTTGTAAATATAAGACCCCAATCCACTTTGTTTTTTATATTTATGCATTTGTTTCTAAGGTAATTTTTCTAATAATGGTGGTTCTAACTAACACATTTGATTAGCAAAGATATTTTAGTAAATATAATACCTATTTATTACAAATAACTAATTTAGCTTATTTTTTAATCTTCTTAAATTAGTCAACTACCTCTTATAATTAAGAACATAGATAGTATTATGTATCTACTTCTACATGCATATATCTTATACATATGTGTGTGTGTTTCTGCGTAAATATATTCATGACTAAGGAGTTATATTATTGGGCATTGCATCCTTCCTTTTCTCCTTTCGTCTGCTTTTTGGGGTTTGTTTAATAATCACGAGTGGGAGATACTTGATGTGCGACATGTGAGAGGCAGACGGTACTACTGGGGCTCAGGTTTGCTTCCGCTCATAGAATATCTTTACTTGTTAGACTCATACGACATTGGGACCTGCGTAAGATGCCTAACTATTTTTTCCTATGCAATAATAATGCTAATTAACAATTGCTCCTTTCAAATCAAGCACTCCCTTGCCAATTGGGACGTGTGATACTAATTTCTATTTTTAATATAAGATTTATTTAATTAATTTAGGTAAATTAAAAAAATAATTAAATTAGTGATTTGTCAAAAATGTGTTAATTTCTCTAAAATATCATCTTAAATTTTAAAATCATGATGGTATTAATTATTGATGAGTTAAGGGTCATTTTTAGCTTTAAGTATTTCAACGAAGGAGTTAGGGAAGATTTTATTTTAGGACCATTGTAGCTAATTAATATCAATCAGTTCCCAAAACATTTCAAACTTTCAGTTGACTCCCTTAGACCAAAATAAAATATAATAATACTCTTCCATTTTTTTATAAAAAATAAATATTAATTGTTAACGAGCTCTAGCCACTAGCGCTCAAGTGACAAGCATCAAAGTCAGAGCTTTAGTGGCCAAATGATTTTTTTTTTGAAAAAAAAAGGGATGGCCAAGGGGAGTTTGGAATCTATGATCCCTTAGCATATAAAAAATAATATGGCTACCAAGCCAATCATATCATTTAGTCATATAATGCAAAATATATATATATATACTACCTTTAGTCCTAATTATAAGACCTCGTTTGTAATCTACAAACAAGATCTTATAATTAAGATTGAAGGTAGTGTATAGCAAAACAAATATAAGTATCTAAGTATAAATGAATGAGTGAAATTCAATAATTTACGAATAAACTTTAGTAATTTACAACAAAAATTTGGTTATTTACAAATAAAATAATAGAATTCACAATCTCAAATACAAGTGTTTAGGTGTGAATAAGGAAGTGAAATTCGAATGTTTATAACAAAACTTCAATGATTTACAACCCAAATTTGACAATTCACAACAAATATAAGGGAATTCACAACTCTAAATGTAAATATTTAAGTGTGAATGAACAAGTAAAATTCAACGATTTATAATAAAAATTCAACAATTTATAACTAAAATTTGACAATTCACAAAAAATACAAACACTTATATTAGAGGTTGCGAAACATTTAAAAAAAAATCCGCCGGCCAACGAAGTTCTGATGACAATTAATATTTATTTTTTAAAAAAGAAGGGGTATTATTATAATTTTATCCTTAAATTTTAATTTTATTTTGGCTTTGGAATTGACTAAAATTTTGAAATGTTTTGAAAGTTAACTGATGTTAACTAGTTACAGTCGTCTAAAATAAAATTTTTAAAGAGTTATAATTATTCAGAATTTAACCCGACATTACTTCAAAAGCGTTGAGAAAAAGGACAATGTCTTCCTTTTCCGATAACAACCAACGTTAATCTTTTAATAAAAATAGCTAATATTTTTTTAATTTCTAAAAAGGTATTTGAGTAAAAACTAAATCATAGTTTTAAACGTAATTTTATAATATATAAAATAAATATGTCAAAAAATCTGTCAAAAAATATTTTTTATTTCCAAACACCCACAAACGCTTTTGTGCCAATTACATGCTTTTGTGCCCATTGCATCTGTATAGTTTTCAAGTTTTGTTCCTTTTACTTAGGCTTTTTTTCCTCTTCCTCGACAAGCTACGCATCAACAAATGCTTATCCCTTTGCGGGAAGTGAAATTCTGCTATGTCAAACTGAATCCAAATTAACTAAAAACTTCAATAGTATCAATTCATTCTGTCTTTGTACCACAAAAAAAAAAATTATTCTGTCTTTTTCTACTGGCTCTGGGCGTCCAATTCTCCACGTCTCCCACCAATACGGATTTTTTTGGGCAATTCCTTGAATATTTGAAAAAAATCTGAAAAAAATGATTATTAAATTTTAAAATGTTAAATCAGAGTTAGTTACTATATTTATAAAAAAAGATGATTCTACTTGAAAAAAATAACAACATATTTTTATAATAATTTTTAATTTAAAATTTTTAAATTTAACAGTCATTTTTTTGGATTTTTAGTTGTTTTCCCTCTTATACTCCTCCGGTCCTTATTATAAGACCCATTGACTTTTTATTTGGTCCTAATTATAAGACCCTAATCCATTTTGTCTCTTATATTTATGTATTTTTTTCCAAGATAATCCTTCTAATAATGATAGTTTTAGCCAATATACTTAATTAGCAAGGATATTTTAGGAATGACAACACTTATTTATTATAAATAACCAACTCAACTTACTTCCTTAATTTCCTCAAATAAGTCAATTGGATCTTATAATTAGGACCGGAGGAATAATAAGACAAATGTATTAAAACATTAAAAAGTTTAGTACATCACAAGGAAGGACATCGATCCCTTCAATTTTCTAAGTTACAGCGTTATTATTTTTTTCCAAATGGCAATTATAAAATTGCATGCTTGCTTTTTTAACTTGAAATTTTATATAACTACCAGCTAGAGTTCTGATTCGGATTAGTCATAGTAGTTTGTAGTGCCCCAGATACCAATTACCAACTGGAAAAGTTGAAAAAAAGAAATAAAGAAAGAAGTACAAGTCATACTTTGCATCTTTGCAAAGAACATATTCCTCATGAGTTTGGTCCACGCTTTATTTTGATCGCTGTGTTTGTTGAATATTATTGAATAGTTTCGTTCGGCTACTTGCACAGATTTCTTCCGTCTCTATCTTCCTCACTTCTCACCCCAATCTAGAACATTAAAATAAATTTGAAGGAGTTAAACTTAATATATTGTTTTTCAAAAGAAAATATATACTCCTCTGGTCCTTAATATAGAACCCAATTTTTTAGTTGGTTTTGGTCCTAAATATAAGACCTATTTTCATATTTATCAATTTTTTCTAAATTACCCCCATGGATACTCCCTCAACCATAATCAAGTAGAATAAGGAGAGGGGATCTTAAAAAGATGATTATGGTGTTTTAGAAAAAATTGTCACTTTTTTTATAATTAACTAACTTGTCTAACTTTTTTAATCTAATCAAATTAGTTAAATAGGTCTTATATTAAGGACCGGAAGAGTATTATGTGAATGTTAAAACTTAAAATAAATAAATTAATACATTTAAATTATACACATTTTACTTGAACAATAAAGAAAAGAAAAGGAGGAACATTATTTCTTCTTCTTCTTTTTTTTTCCTTTGACCAGGAACATCATTACTACTTAGGGGAGGTAGGTCATACATATACATATATATATATATATATATATATATATATATATCGCCCGTTGTATTGATGATTACCACCAAGTTGGGGCAAGGGAGTCGAAAGATAGTCGTTAAATAGCAATCTTTTACTTTTCAATAACAAACGAAAAATCAAATGCTCTTATTACTCTAGCCGTGGTGATATAATTTCATAAGAACTTCATCTGAATTTAAGTGTATGTATGAAAATTAAAACTTATTCAAAGTATAGGAACTATTTATTAAACTCAGACTATAAAACTATAAAATTATAGAGATCAAAACTAATAATTTAACCAATAAAACAGTCAAACGCACGCCTCATTGAAGCTGTGTGGTCCCGTGGGCTCTTGATTATCATCCACCACTTTAGGTGCTTCTCCCTCTCTAAATATATATACACACACATATACATATATTTATATATATATATATCTATATTATATGGGCGCACTCAGGTTGTGCCTATAATTACTGATAGGAGTTTCCGAAATCTACAGCTTTCAATTATTGAAAGATATGGAGGTTCCCAGTTCTCCTTCCTTCAAGCTTTTCTCTTCTTGTTCTTCCTCCTTGGAGGATCTGCACAGAAATCCCCCTCACCCATATTTGAAGAATACATAGGAGCAGAGTTTAAGAATGTGACATTCTCTGATGTCCCTATCAACCCAAATGTCCGGTTTCACTTCATTCTCGCCTTCGCCATTGACTATGATTCCTCTGCTTCTCCTTCTCCCACGAACGGCAAATTCAACGTTTTCTGGGACTCTCGCAATCTTAGCCCCTCCCAAGTTTCTTCCATCAAAACCCAACACTCTAATGTCAAGGTGCCAATTAAGTTCTTCATTTGAATTCCCCCTTTTGTCTTCAAAAATTTCATGAATATATACTAACATCTCTCGTTCTTTTATCAAGCTTCTGAAGAACATGTCAACCCAGTTGATTGTGAATTATGATTCATTTGTTTTTGAATTATATTTGCAGGTTCTTATACTGTACAGAATTTGAAAATAATAAGTGCTACTATTAAGGATTTATAATGATTAAGAGATTGCCATGATAACTAAAGCTGTTTTGTTTAAAGTTACAAGAGTAACTAGATATGTTGCCTCTTTGAACAAGTGTTATAAAGTCAACTGTTTTATAGTCCTATAGCGTAAAAACTCCATTATAAGTGAAAAATTAACAGCTCTATTCTGCTTATAACTTCATTTAGCTATCCTTCTAATTTGAAAAAACAAAGTGTCATGAATCATAAGAACAGATAAATTTGCACAGAGACCTAATTTTGGACAAACACAAATACTTTGGGTAAGATTTGCAGAAACTCACCATTTAGATAGATCTCAGTTCCATGGTCAAAAAAAAAAAAGAAGATAGATCTCTGTATCTCTGCTTAATTTGAGCAGTGCTGATTGGATCATGAAAATCAAAACCTATCATTGAACACACAAAAACAGAGCATGTAGAAACTGAAATTTGATTTGTTTCAGGTGGCCGTAAGTCTAGGAGGCGACAGCGTGAGAAACAAACCAGCCAATTTTAGCCCATCTTCCATTCATTCATGGGTGTCCAACGCAGTTTCATCACTCACAGGCATAATCAAACAGTACAACCTCGACGGAATCGACATCGACTACGAACACTTCAACTCAGATCCAAACACCTTCTCCGAATGCATCGGGCGCCTAATCAAAACCCTAAAATCCAACGGAGTCATCAAGTTTGCTTCAATCGCTCCCTTCAACAACGTCCAAGTTCAGAATCATTACTTGGCGTTGTGGAAGAAGTATGGGAATCTCATAGACTACGTCAATTTTCAGTTCTATTCGTATCCGAAAGGCACGACGGTGTCTCAGTTCATAGATTACTTCAATACACAGAGCAGGAATTATGAAGGAGGGAAGGTGTTGGTGAGTTTTATAACAGATGGAAGTGATTTAGGGCTAAGTCCAGAAGGTGGATTCTTCACTGCGTGTCAGAAGCTGAAGAGGGAAAACAAGCTTTATGGCATTTTTGTTTGGTCTGCTGATGATTCCAAGGCCAATGGTTTTCGCTATGAGAAGCAAGCACAAGCTCTCTTAGCTTCTCCAAATTAAGGCTTTAGTTTGTGCTGTCTCTATCTTGTTAGTATAATTTCTCATAATTGTCACATGTATCCAAATAAATAATATAATTATTAAAAAGTTCTAATAATAATAAGAGTAGCTTGCAATGAAAAATCCAGGTACAAAAATATCAGTCACAGAAATATAAAATATCCTAGAAACATAATTCACCAGGGAGGACAGAAGGGAGAAGAAGTACTGCCATTAGAAGAAATCCAGAGAGAGGAGTTAGAGAATAATCACCAAAAACTTGCCTTTCTCTCACCCCTCTAATGACCTTATAGTATATTCTCTCAACTTTCTGTCAACTTCTAGGGTACACATAGAGGTGTGCAAAACCGAACCGTAAACGAAAATCGAACCAAACTAAATTCAATTTCAGTTACATATTCTGTTTTTATTTTTCTGAACAATTCGATTTTGATGTTCGGTTCAATTAGTAGAAAAAAATTTCAATTATAACCAAAAAATCGAAATAAATATATTATATATTTATATTTAATAAATATTATTATAATAAATATATATGTGGGTTTATGTTAACTCTTTAAATATATTTATATTTAATAAATATGGTTATAATAAATATTATTATAATAAATCACATTGAATGATAAAATATTTATTAATTAATGGTTGTAATTATTTTTTATTATTATTTTTAATTTAAAATCACTTTTCATATATATTTTGGTTAATTCGGTTTCAATTAGTTCAGTTAATTAGTTTCAATTCGGTGTTTAAAATTTATTCTATTCAATTATTCGGTTAATTTAGTTATTCCTGATAATCGAACCGAAAAACTGAATGCTCACCCCTAGTTGTGTGTCTAACACGTGAGCTGCCCTGTGATCCCAATGCCATATTTCCTAACTCACCTGTTGAACCTCTCTTATTAACCATGTCATTTGCCACTTGGTCACTCTAGTTAGCGATTATGACAATTTGACCAAAAAATTTTCTTTTTATTCTAAAATCAAGATTTATTCTGACTCCATGAATAGATCAACGACTTATTGCTCAGAGACAAATGAATATTAAAATCCATCTTTCCTTTCTCTTTTCCTTTGCTTTTTGGGATTTATTTAATAATCACGAGATGTGAGAGGAGACATTATTGGTGCTTAGGTTTTCTTATTCATAGACTCACAAATTAAACGGCATATGTAAAACTGGGTAAACATGTCGGTCCCATCCTACAGGGTTGAAATTTTAAACATACTTAAATTTGCTAAGCCTGGTTATTAAGTAGATGGACTCAGGACTGACTTGCGAGCTTTTAGCCTTTTTTTTAAAAAAAAAAAATTATTTTTCATATTTCTCACATATTTTATCAAAAAAATAAAAATAAACCAATAAAATTATTAATAAAAGATGTAAATATGAATAAAATTAAATTATAAATATAAAAGATCATCATATCTAAATAGCCATCAACATACAAAAAATATAAAACATCCATTAAACATAACAAGTCAATAACATTAACATCAAAAGTTGCATTGAAAGCAAATAAACGCTTTCACTAAAAAAAAAAAAAAAGTAGACAAACACTATCATCAATTATAAGAATATTTGATTGTACTTCACTAGTAATAGGCTCTTCTTAACTTCTAAAAAATCAATGATTTCATCTCAATACTATTTAGTTATTTTGAAATTTAATACATCTTCTTCTGTTTTTTAGAATTGAATTTTTGCCCACCAATAAGTTTATTTAAAATTATCAATATTAAGTTTGTTTTAGAGGTTTTAACTTAGCAACCACTGGGGATTGATTCTATGTTGTCTACTAACTATCTTTAGTCCTAATTATAAGATCTCGTTTGTAGTCTACAAATGAGGTCTTATAATCAGGACCAGGGGTAGTATTTTTTTTCTCAGCTTTAATTGTGAAAATCACTTTACTGCACAATTTCATGGGAAGTGTGAAATATCTTAGCATTTTGGATTGATCCATAGTATACTTTTAAATTGCTAACTATGCCATTCTTTGTTTGCTTTTGTTCAAGATGGTCTTCTTTGGTTTTGTCTAGCTCATTTATCTAACTCTATTTAAATATAGAGTAAAAAATTTATAAAAAAAGTGTTAACTTATTTATTAAAATTTTATAACATATATACAAATTGATATGTATCTGTTGGTTCAATCATTCAAATTTTTGTTTTAATACGGGGAATATATTTTTTTATTTTAATATATAACTATTGGTTCAAATAAATACAAATTTGAAATCTGATTTGGAATATAGAGAATATATTTTTACTTATTTTAATATCATGAGTTGTAAGCTGAGAAGGAGTGAAAGACTGAAGATGAAACTTAGAAAGGGAGAGTGTGTAAAATGTTAAGAACTTAGGTTAGGGAAAAAAAAACATTTAGTGGGCTTAAACGGGGCCGGCCTACAGCCATATAAAGCTAGCTCGTTTATTTTTAAGCCTTATATGACTGGCCTTTTTAAGTCTAAGTTTTTTTTTTTAAGACTCTAAATTACAAGCCCAGTCCTCAATTTAAATGGATTTAAACGGGCCGGCTCGATGGGTTGGGCCCGTTTCTCAGCTCTAGGGATATAATAGTGGGGTGGCTGATTATTTTCCACACATTAATGCTGAACTTTGGTTCAATTGGGATATGTGAATTGTGAAGTATTGTTATTAATTATATCAACATAATCTCTCTCTGCGCCAATTACATCTATCGCTTCCAAGTTCTCAAGTTTTTCTTCCGCTTCTTCTTTCTGAAGTTATCAACAGATCGATGCTTATCCCTATGCAGGGCAAATTCTTAATTTTCTTAGTTATAACACAGTTATATTTTTTAAATGGTAAAAAAGGATCCTTACTTCTTTAATTTTAAACAAAAGTTTATAAATAAACAATTTATAGTCCTGGTCTTGATTAGTCATGATGGTTAGTAGTATCACAAATAAAGTTCAAAATGTTAAAAGATAAATTACAAGGAATAAAGTTTAATATTTTTTCCAAAATAATATGTGAATTTTTAAACTTAAATAAATAAATGCATTTAAAAAAGGAAAAGGAAAAAAGAAGAGAAACATAATTAGTGGTTAAAGGGGATAGGTCCCACTTTATATATTCAAGGTATCTCGCCTGATGTATTGATGATTACCACCAAGTTTGGACAGGAAAGTTCAACAATAGTGGCGAAATACCCATCGTTTACTTTTCAACAGCAAACGAAAAATCAAACGCCGTACATCTCCCTCTAGCTGCGTTATTGTGAGGTATTAATTATTATCCACAACTTTTGGTGATATTATCTCTCTGTATATCTTATTCTGAAATCTACAGCTTTCAATTATTGAAAGAAAGGCATGGAGGCTCCCAAGTTCTGCTTCCTTCAAGCTTTTCTGTTCTTGTTCTTCCTTCTTGGGGGATCAGCACAGAAATCCCCCTCACGCATATTTGGAGAATACATAGGAGCAGAGTTTAAGAATGTGAAATTCTCTGATGTCCCTATCAACCCAAATGTCCAGTTTCACTTCATTCTCTCCTTCACTATTGACTATGATTCCTCTGCTTCTCCTTCTCCTACCAACGGCATATTCAACGTTTTCTGGGACTCTGGCAATCTTAGCCCCTCCCAAGTTTCTTCCATCAAATCCCAACATTCCAATGTCAAGGTGCCAATTAAGTGCTTCATTTGAATTCCCCTTTTTTGTCTTCAAAAATTTCATGGATATATACTAACATCCCTCATTCTTTTATCAAGTATATGCATGTCTCAATTGATTGCGGACTGTGATTCATTTGTTTTTGAATTATATCTGCGGGTTCTTATACTGTACAGAATTTGAAAATAATAAGTGCTACTATTAAGGATTTAATAAGAGATTGCCATGATAACTAAAGCTGTTTTGTTTAAAGTTACAAGTTACTGGATATGCTGCCTCTTTGAACAAGTGTTATAAAGTCAACTGTTTTATAGTCCAATGGAATAAAAACTCCATTATGAGTGAAAATTAACAGCTGGATTCTGCTTATAACTTCATTTAGCTATCCTTCTAATTATATATAAAAAAAAAAAAGGTGTCATGAATCATAAGAACAGACAAATTTGCACAGAGAACTAATTTTGGACAAACACCAAATACTTTGGGTAAGATTTGCAGAAACTCACCATTTAGATAGATCTCAGTTCCACGGTTAAAAAAATAAAAGGAAAAAAAAAAAGATAGATCTCAGTATCTCTGCTTAATTTGAGCAGTACTGATTGGATCATGAAAATCAAAACCTATCATTGAACACACAAAACAGAGCATGTAGAAACTGAATTTGATTTGTTTCAGGTGGCCGTAAGTCTAGGAGGCGACAGCGTGAGAAACAAACCAGTCAATTTTAGCCCATCTTCCATTGATTCATGGGTGTCCAACGCAGTTTCATCACTCACAGCCATAATCAAACAGTACAACCTCGACGGAATCGACATCGACTACGAACACTTCAACTCAGATCCAAACACCTTCTCCGAATGCATCGGGCGCCTAATCAAAACCCTAAAATCCAAAGGCGTCATCAAGTTTGCTTCAATCGCTCCATTCGACCTCCCAAGTTCAGAGCATTATCTGGCGTTGTGGAAGAAGTATGGGAATCTCATAGATTACGTCAACTTTCAATTCTACGCGTACGCGAAAGGAACGACGGTGTCTCAATTCATGGGTTACTTCAATACACAGAGCAGGAATTATAATGGAGGGAAGGTGTTGGTGAGTTTTATAACTGATGGAAGTGATAAAGGGCTAAGTCCAGAAGGTGGATTCTTCAATGCGTCTCAAAAGCTGAAGAGGGAAAACAAGCTTTACGGCATTTTTGTTTATTCTGCTGATGATTCCAAGGCCAATGGTTTTCGCTATGAGAAGCAAGCACAACTCTCTTAGCTTCTCCATAATTGCCACGTAGTTCCAAATAAATAATATAATTATTAAAAAAGTTCTAATAATAATAATAAGAGGAGCTTGCAATGACAAGTTTTATTAGAACTTAGTCATAATTATTTTCTTTCCTAAGACTCACTGTGATTCTCTCTTTCTCTTTCAGCATGTATACTTTTTCTTTTTGGCAAATTTCCATATGTACACTTTGTGTGGTAGATTAAATGACTAATTTGGGTAGATTAAAGAACTAGTTAAGTTAGTTATTTATAATAAATATGTATTGTCTTTTCTAAAATATTCTTGTTAATTAAGTATATTGGCTAGAATTATTATTATTACAAAGACTGTTTGAGGAAAAAAATGGATAAATATAAAAGACAAAGTAGATTGAGGTTTTATAATTAGGACTAAAATAAAAGTCAAATAAATTCTTATATTAAGTATCGGAGGTAGGTGGTACATTGGTCTTTGGTTTTTGGCAAAAAAAAATTGATTGGTTTTTGGTTAAAATACACACACATTGGTCTGAGATAAAGAGATTCAGGCGGTTTTTAATTCTAATATCTAAATGCTTTTCTATTTCATTTTTTATTTAATTAGCTGATATATGATACTACCTCCGATTGCAAATATAAAAATTTGTATTTAAGATTGAAGGTGGTACTATAAACCCAATTAAAGGCACTTCACCAAATATGATTTTTTTCCCTTCCCCTTACAATGCTTTAATCATCCAACCTCTGCTGGTAAAAAAAAAAAAAAAGTCATCCAAGCTCCGGTCTGAAAAGAAGCAAGTTCCTTCCGTTCGATGAAATTAAATAATTATTTGTAGCTTTTTATTTCACTTTTAATTATTATTATTTATTAAGGAAAACTAAGTTCTTCCTCCTTTAACCCAACTATACATTGTTGATTGTAATTTGGGGGTAAAATATGAATTAATAATTTTTTGATAGTTATTTAAATTTAAACCAAGGATAATACAAGATTTAAACATATATTCAATCCTAAATTTTAAAATTTTAATTAATATTTTTATTCAAAAAATTTAATTAATAAAATGAAATTATGTGCCATCTACATTAAAACTAAGTTAAATAATATCTTTTTTGTCCTTAATATAAACTTAATTAACTAATTTGAGTAGATTAAAGATGTCAATTGAATTAGTTAATATGATATGTTTATTTTAAAACAACCTAAGTATCTTTTTAATTCTCTTCTTCTGTCTCCTACTTGATTATTGTTGAGAAACATCAATAGGATTAAATGAAAAAAAAGTTGATAATTATATGAAATACTTTTTATGTTTAGAACCAACATTAGCTCTCTAAATAGGTTTTGTGTTAAGCACAAGAGGAGTACAAAATACCTTTCAGATCTTTTCTTTTTTGCCAAAAAATACCTTCTAGCTCACACAGCATTTGTCCGCAGGAATATCTCCATAGCAAATATTTGAATTTGAATTACCCGAATACTCCTAGCCTAGTGGCGATGGCTAGGTCACAAGTGAGGCGAGTCTCTGCTCTTTGAGGACGGGGATTCGAATCCTCACCTGTTAAAAAGAGTACCGGGGAGGGCTTTACTTGTCGCCCGGCCCGAATCCGGACTAGTCGATCACTCGGGTACAACTGGTCCAAAGAGGCTGGGGCTCAGAAAAGGCACGGTTGGATACCGAATGGTTTATACCAAAAAAAAATATTTGAATTTGAATTATTAAAAGAAACGATCATCGTCCGCAAGCATTAAAACGTGAAGTCCACTGGAACAATAAATTGGGTCAAAGGCCCACAATTATATGCGGAAAGTCCAGTCCACGAGACAAATGGTTTAGCCCAGAGCCACAATAGGATCTGATTGGGAAATCAAAACTGCACAAGGGCAAAAGTGGAAATACAAAGAATAGAGACAGAGCAACGGTCACTTTCCTATTTATTCTACCTGCCTTTACAAAAAGCACATCCACCCAACGGAAACATAACCAAAACGAACAAAAGAACAGCAATAGCCTTTTCACAATCTAACATAACACTAATCATTCAATCGTTCATGGCCGCACACGGAGGAGAAGAAAAAGAAGAAGAACAGAGTCTGATTCTGGGAACAGCGAAAGTGGTGGAGTATTTGGAGCCATTAATGTCGATAGAGCTTCTGGGCAAGTTCCCAGATAACTCAGCCTATGACTTCGACTATTCCCAGAGCTCAATCTGGTCTCCTTTGATCTCTCGACCTTTCGCTCCCATGGATCTGGACTCCTTCACTCCCTTCAGGAATGTTTCTTTCGATCACAATGAGATTGATTTGCAGTTTGGTGCTCGTGATAAAAGCAGTGCCAAGAAAGTTGGATCAAAGCTCAGGAAGAAGTTCTCCACCACAGCGTTTAATCTCAACCTGGATTTGCTTAAGAGTAAGAATATGAAGAAGAAGAAGAAGAAGAAGAA
Organism: Neltuma alba; assembly: GCF_004799145.2. Lineage (NCBI taxonomy): Eukaryota > Viridiplantae > Streptophyta > Magnoliopsida > Fabales > Fabaceae > Neltuma > Neltuma alba. Next base: position 92,029 of record NW_021637477.1, read on the forward strand.
CAAGATTGTGCCTTCTGATTTGTCTCCTACGCCTCCAAGGATGAAGACTGGCTGTAATCCCATCGTTATGAAGGTAATAATCCACCTGGGTTTAGTGTAAATTCTTAATTTGTGTGTGCTATCTAGTTCTAGTTGATCAAATTTACATGGACTGGGATAAAACTCACAAACATGAAATTTGATTGATCAAATGTGAAGAAAATGTTTGTTTATGGATGAAAAGGCTACATTAAGTGTGGTTGTTTATGAACTAAATAATTGTTAGAATTTAGGATCTGCAAGGTAGTGATTACTGGAGAAATAAATTGTCGATGATAATATGTACAGGGATGGGCGAAGGTGCTGAAAGCTGCGTCGAAACAGTTCAAGAGAAGGAAGATGAAGAAAGATGCAACGGCTCATGTGATGCTGCCAAAGCCATTCTGATGATAGATACACACACACGCACACGTTTTAGTTTAACTGTGTATGAATGAATGTATCGTAATTATCACTGATTTAGTCTCCCATTATTATTAATTCACATCTCATTGGCTTTTGCCTATCCTGCTTCCTTTCAGCAAAGGTCAATGTTCTGTAATCATTCTACCTTCAGATTATTATGATATGTACAAGTCAAACTAAACAGTTCTGCTTTTTCATCATAGGATAGATTACTAAAATATGACTTCTTTCCTTTTCATTGAACCACCCACTATTTTGAGCTTTGGGCTTGCCTTGTAATTTTAGTACTTTATGGGGACCCAAATCAATCTGAATTAAGCCAGGGGGGATCCTCGCAGATGGCAAGCTTTGCCACCTAACGTTCGTTGGTTCAAACTCGAAATTTTTTTTTTCTGAGCAGGAAATTTTTTTCTTTTTTTTTGAGTTGGTTCAAACTCGAAATTTGTTAAGTTGGCACACCTATATTCAGTGGTACTATGCAATTTTTGCCTGTAAAAATTTGAAATATAATTAAAATCAAATTATATTACCTTCAGTTCTAAATATAATATGCAGTGCAAATTCTAAATCATATTTAATAAACGTGCAATGCACACAACTTAATCATTCCCATCATTAGAATCTGTGATAAAAGTTTTATACAAGTATGACTTTTACATCTTATTGTATATTTGCTTATAAATCATATACCTATCATGTTATTAGAAGGAAATTATTAGTTAATTGGAAAAAATATGATAATAAAAAATAAATAAAATTGTATATAGGTCTAATCATTTTAATAATGTAATGAAAAACAACATTTTGGAAAAGGAAATACTAACCAAATTGATAAGAGAATTCAGCCAAATAACAATAATTTCTAAGAATTCAGCCAAATAACAATAATTTCTATTGTGAAAGCAATTTTATGCCACTATATTTAATTATGTACTAAGAAATACTATGGTTCTTGATATAAGACATTATTTGATTTTTATTTTGATCCTAAGTATAATACTTTAATCCACTTTGCTCTCATATTTATGTTTTTTTTTTAAAGTAGTCTTTTTAATAATGATATTTTTAGTCAATACACTTGATTAGTTACCTGTTTATTACAAATAATTAGATTTATTTTTTTAAGCTCCTCAAATTAGTCAACTAGCTCTTATATTTAGGATCAGAGATAACAATATAAAATAAATTCAACAAAATGACTCTGGAGCTTTTGTTAAAAAAAAAAAAAAATGACTCTGGAGCGTTAAAAATATATCTATTGTTGCTAAAAACAAAAAAAGAAGTTAAGAATATCTATTACCTTCTCTGAATTTTTATTGACTCTAGCCTTAACTGAGGTATTTATTCCCCGAGTCCGTAGTTGATCCTCGCGAGGAGTGGCCATTGCAGAACAGAGTGCCCTTTGATTTCCCGTATCCGTCGAGTTTGGGCAAGTGATTCAGTGGGGTTCGCGTCCTCAATCTTCCCACAGACGCAAATGGTAAGTTTCTCCCAGTCTTGAATTCATATTGTTCCTGTGAGAAACTGGATCTCGCCCCCAATTATGCTCGATTTGGTTATTTTGATTTCACCGCAGAAATTACTGTTTGGTATTGGTTATTAAGTTCATGTTTTTCCCAATTGAACTTCTGCTTGTCGGTCTCCTCTTCTGGTGATGAGCGGAAACCCTTTTGACTAGCTTGAGAATTTTTAGTTTTATGCTATACGGAAGTCGTTTTTTCTGTTTTTGATTTGGCATCCGGATGAGATCGTTGTTCTTTATGCTGTTGATACATTTTCACGATAATTTTATTTCCCTCCCAAATACATATGCGCTACTATCGTGATCCGCTAACTGGGATCCTGCTAATTTCGAGATCTGAGTTCCCTGGTGGATTTGGTACATCGACCCTTCTTATTATTTCAATGCTTTTCAACTTCCTTATGTTTATATATATATATATATATATATATATTTTAATGGACAGAGGACCTGCACCTCTAAAGGAGCAGAAATGGTGAAGAACTAGTTACACCCTGACTAACCTTCGTTTCATTTGTTATTGACCAGTAAATTGGGCGGACGTTTCATTAGATCAGTGGTTTTCCCTTGCTAATCTCTTTCATGACCTAATCAGTTATAGCTTAGCGCAACGTTTAGATCAAGAGGAAATAGTAAAAACTACATATGCCTGGCGAAGCAATGAATCCCAGATGTCCCACAACTTTTTGTTCTTCCTCCGCCTTTCCGTAGTGCTTTTGCAGTATGAAGTGATGCACCAAGCAAATCAGAAAAATCCACACATCCTTAGGCATTCTCAAAAGTTTTCCTGCGTCTTGATCTAAAGTTTACTTTGAATTACATGAATATGGGCTCAGATTTTATCAAGAGCTTCACCGTTGGTTCCTATTTCTAGTTGATATTTATTACTTACCCTTGGTTTATTAGCAAGCTTGGCCGGTTATTACATGCAGGTTTCGTCACATAACCTTCATATGTTTAGATTTGGATCCTCTCAGTTTTTTTTTTTTTTAATTGACATTATTAGTTTCAGGGATAAATAGATAAAATGTGTGTGCGTGTCTACCACTAATGAGGACTTTCAATGTGTGTGAATACTGCACTGTTATATCTTTATCTCCAAGTTTGATAGTATTAATTGATGCCAAGAGGGATTCCAATTATGAAGGTGGCGTCCACTATTTGTTCTCATCATGTTAAATGCATATGACTTTATGATAATAGGATAGGATGTCTTCACCCATGACCAGGATAATCTGATGCTTGAGGTCAGAACACTCAAGCTTTTAGGTAGCCTCCTTTGATCTTATGATTATTAACTTGTAATATTTAATACAGAGATGACAGAACGCGGAAGTGTTATTTTGCACCGGCAACTCTGCATCATGTTATTGGATTAACGTTTTTGGTTTGTTTCCATTGTCATCATCCTTTGTTGCTTGGTTACTTGTAGATTCACTTTGTGCTGCTTATTAGCCGTCAAGGGAAAGTGAGACTTACAAAATGGTATTCACCATACACACAAAAAGAAAGATCAAAGGTAATTCTGGCAACTGTGTTTTCTATTTTTCATTTCCAAAGATTGCTGGACAGATCAGCTCTTATTACAACTGTACTTTAACTTACTACAAGTAGTGTATACATCTATGTTTAATTTGACTTTAATTTATCTTGCATAAGTAATGATGTTATCATATAACTCCATGTTGAATTCATTGTATTTCTTCATGATCCATCTCTGGCTGAAAAATCTGTGTTTTTGGAAAGGTTATCCGTGAGCTCAGTGGAGTGATTCTTTCTCGTGCTCCTAAGCTCTGTAATTTTGTGGATTGGAGAGGATATAAAGTTGTTTATAAAAGGTATTTTACCGAGAAACCATGGCCTTTCATCATATATTGCTACTGCTTTGAAGAGCACATTTCTGGTTATCTTGACAATGATCAATTCTTTATTGAAATGGATGATGTCCTCTGCAGATATGCTAGCCTCTACTTTTGCATGTGTATTGACCAAGATGACAACGAATTAGAAGTGCTTGAGATAATTCATCATTATGTTGAGATCCTTGATCGATATTTTGGCAGTGTGAGTTCTTTTAAGCTTTCACTTTATAAGGGCGCTGATTGTATGACAGAAGTATTTCCCATTCTTTCTGGAAAGGATCCAAGAATTTCGTATTTCTTCTTTATTTTAATATCAAGTACTTGACCTGTTGCAGGTATGTGAGTTGGACTTAATATTTAATTTCCACAAGGTTTGTGCCTTCTCACTTGTTAGTCTGCTGCTGTTATTGATGTTCAAGATGAATCAACTCCAAACGATAATTTAATATGTTCATTTTTTAGGTTAAATTAGTATGTCTGTCCCATGAATTTCCTTCATGATATATCGGTTTTCTAATTTCCAATTGGTATCATATGTACCCTAAAACTTGGGTTTCGTCTACCAAGTCAGTAGACAAACAAGACGCTGATTGTTGCTGTCTTGACAGAGTTGACGCTTTATAATATACATGATATGAAATTTCATTACAGATTAGAAGTTAAACTATCTCTCATCATGAAGTTAATTTAAAGGACCAAATGCAAAACTTAAATACTAACATAACCTATTCTTTAGTTTGATAAGATCCTATCTGATACGTTCTTTGATCTGATTATGATGGAAGGCCTACTATATACTAGACGAACTTCTAATTGCTGGTGAGCTTCAAGAGTCCAGCAAGAAAACAGTTGCTCGGTTGATAGCTGCACAGGTATAATAATCAAGTCTTTGTCAATTTATCTGTGGGGCATTTTCTTCCTGTGAACCCTCAAGAACAAATCGTTTAATGTATTGGGTTTCAGGATGCATTGGTGGAGACTGCGAAGGAGGAAGCCAGTTCACTGAGTAACATAATTGCACAGGCCACCAAGTGAGGGAAATCAATGACACAATTTCTTGTTAAAATGGTAGGCTCTAAATTCCAGATTTTGTTGTTATGGGTGGAATTTTAAATTTCTTTATATATTTGGGCTTCCCTCTTCTCTTCTGGTTGGCCTTCTATTTCTATTATGTATATCCTGCTGAGATGTCTATTGCTGGCGGCCCAGTTGCCTCCAGAATACTTGGCCTTTGAATATTGGTTTGAATGGAATTTAGTAGTGCGAGAATCTGTTTACTTGGGATAGACTAATTCTTTTCTTGCCAAAGACCATTCGGTCTAGTGGCATGAGATGTGCCTTTTGTTGCATCAGATTTAGGGTTTGATCCCCACCTCAGGCCTTGCCTGTCATATGATATACTCCTCCGGTCCTTATTATAAGACCCAATTTGACTTTTTATTTGGTCCTAATTATAAGACCCAATCCATTTTCTCTCTTATATTTATGCATTTTTTTCCAAGATAATCCTTCTAATAATGATAGTTTTAACCAATATACTTGATTAGCAAAGATATTTTAGGAATAACAACACTTATTTATTATAAATAACCAACTTAACTTACTTCCTTAATCTCCTCAAATAAGTCAATTGGGTCTTATAATTAGGACCGGAGGAGTAGTTAATATATATATATATATATATATATATTTATATGAGTCCTGATTTAAGTGTTGTCAAGGTTCAATTGAGGGAAATCAACGTTCTTAGAAGCCCCAGTTGTTTTTACTCAACCAACCCCTGTTGGTTACTTGGGACAGACTAATTGTTGAAGAGTACTGACGTGTCAAATTGAAGCTTGAGTTTCATGAGTGGCTTGAACAGCCTTCATCTCTTTCTTTTCTTGTTTCTCTGTTCGGCCAACAATAGCGAAAAAGACTGCATGAGCAGTTAAAACCCAACACAAATGCCCCACTAGTGATTATAATAAGTTGCGTCTGAACAATACAGACCTCCTTCCTGCGGACCAACAAAAAATCTTGCAAAAGAGAATCTTACTTCCCATTATAAAAGTTAAAAAGGGATCTCTTTATTTGTCTTCATTAGCTTTTACTAATTTTTTTTTTTTCAATAAAGAAGCGAGTTTTGATACACAAATAGTAAATGATAAGAGTATATAGACTTTTTCAATGTTTCTTCTGGGTTGGTGAAAAGTTCCCACCGATTGTTCACTCGAATATAATTGACTTTTATCGTCAAATTTGGACCTTTGTGGATCGAATCATATGAAGGAAATAAGCAAGAGTAATTCGAGGATAATATAATTAACTCAAACATTACCCGTTTCAAGGATCCTAGTGTTTTGGAGACAAACTTACTAGGATTCTTGCAGTGTTAGCGGCTTTGGACCACCTCATCTATAAAGGGATATCCCAAACGGGAGAACGTATATCTTCGACTTTTGGATGCTAAAGTTTGTGTCGAGTTTAAAGGTGTCCACTAATTGACTCCATGACGGGACTATCTGAAATTAGGATTCAAAATTAAGTGAAATCAACATCATGATCATCTAGTATAATCATCAATAATACTACTAATACTAATTTGGGTTGAGTCTAATGACTCATTATAACAAAATGATTAAAATGCAAATTTTGTTCAAAATATGTAAAAGATTATTAACACCGTAGATACTCAATATCACATGACTAATAAAATAAGAAAATTTTAATAAAAATTGAGAGTGTAATATAGAGCTCGTCCAGTAATTCATTCTATTTTCAGGGGGTAAAATTAGAGATAGTGTGGACGGTGGATCCACATAATTAGCTTTGGCTATATTAATTATTAACCGAAAATTTCAAAACATTTCGACATAATAGGGTAAGTCTCCATGTGAACCCGTTGACCACAGAGTAAACTAAAATATGTTATTCGCTATGCTAGCAGATATGTCGACATTTAACGACACTCTACATATACTCTCTCTTCGCTTTAAAGTCACCCAATATTTTCTATATTTCTCCCTCAAATTCATTGCTTTTAATGAATCAAATCAAATCACCCACATAAAACCAATTGTTCCAGTTTTACGTGTCGCCATATTTTTCAATAAATCCCACCAAAATTTCTCTCACGCCCACTTTAAGTGCTTCTCCGGTTTCTCCCTTTCTCGAAACACCATGATGGCGGCCAGAGCATCCAAGGCCTTCGTCTTCTTCGCCTTCCTCCTGGTTGTGCTTCCTGCTTTGGTTGTCTCAGAGTGTACATGTGAAGATGAAGACGAAGATCGTGACAGAGACAAGGCTCTGAGGTACAAAATAGCAGCCATAGCTTCTATACTAATTGCGAGTGCTGTCGGAGTTTTGATTCCGGTCATAGGAAAGTTTGTGCCGGCTTTAAGTCCCGAGAAGGACGTCTTCTTCATGGTCAAGGCGTTTGCCGCTGGCGTGATATTAGCCACCGGATTCATTCACGTCCTCCCTGATGCCTTCGAAAACTTGACGTCTCCTTGCCTGAGCGATCATCCATGGGGAGACTTTCCCTTCACTGGTTTTGTCGCCATGTGTACGGCCATGGGAACCCTAATGGTGGACGCTTTCGCCACTGTGTATTTCAAGAAACACCATATGAACAATAATGGCCCGATTGAAGCCGGCAATGATGTAGACGAAGAGAAAAACTCAGCACATGATGGTCATCTTCATCTTCACACTCACGCCACTCATGGCCATGCCCATGGATCATCTGATTCTGCTTCATCTCAGCTCCTTCGTCACAGAGTCATATCACAGGTATGTACTGCCTCCGACGCTAATTATAAGAGTTAGTTAACTAATTTGAGGAGATTAAAAAAAAGTTAAGTTAGTTATTTGTAATAAATAGATGTTATTTTTTCAAAAAATATCCTTACTAATCAAGTGTATTGATTAGAACTATCATTATTAGAATGACTAATTTAAAAGAAAATACATAAATATGATAGACAAAGTGGATTAGGGTCATTATATTTAGGATCAAAATAACAATCAAACAAATTCTTATATTAAGAATGAAAAGGTAGTGTGTATGTGTGTGTGCGCATATATATATATATATATATATATAAAAACACAGATAGATCATCATTATTTGCTGCTGCTTCTTTTTTTCCTTTTCCGTTTAAGAATATTAGTGAAAGTTGAATTATTAATTGTGGGAAAATGATTTGGGTTTTTGAATGGAATTGAAGGTATTGGAGCTGGGGATAATAGTTCATTCAGTGATAATTGGGATATCTTTGGGAGCATCTGAGAGTCCCAAAACCATAAGGCCTTTGGTTGCTGCCTTGACATTTCATCAATTTTTTGAAGGCATGGGTCTTGGAAGCTGTATCACTCAGGTACGTTTTGAAAAGTCAAAAAGAACATTATTCTATGGCATAGGATAGGTACGTTTTCAATTTAATTAAGGGTTACTGCTGGTCCCTAAAAGTTTGATGTCATCGATAAAAGTCAATCTCTTGACGTGGATTTCAAATTTTATGAATAAAATCAAAATGAAATTAAATTTCAAAAATTGAAAATTAAAGACACCTAGCTTCTCTCCTCTATTTGAAAAATACATAGATAAATTTGAATTGTTAAAATATGATCTGAAAAGTTCATAGGAATAAATCTACTTTATAATAATAATAATAATAATAATAATAATCTTTGGCTCTACACTAGTTAGATCAAATTATTATTGTTATTATTATAAAGTAGACCTTTTTTTTGGGAACTCTTCACATCATATTTTAACAGTTGAGATTTATTTATGTATTATTTAAAGTAAAATTAAAATATTTTTGTCCAAAAATAATAATTTTTTAAAAAAATATAAAATCTGGACCATTAAGATTTGATCCAGTGGTGATAAAGGAGGAGAAGAGTGGAGGAGAGAGGCCGGTCTCAGATTAAATATGCTATTAAGCCTTTAATTAATATCGTCTTTGTCGAATGAAAAAGCAAAAGGATATGAACCGCACACAGAAATATATTCCAAATCCGCAAATTTCTGTGGTTACGGCTCATCTGTTAATTAGCTGTATCAATCAACTTCATTTTTATTTTTTTAAAAAAAAATCAAATAAAAAGTCCCATATTTATTGTTATAATTTTTTCCTTCTTTTTTAATCCCATATTGCAGGCGAAATTCAAGAACAAAACTATTACAGTGATGGCTTTGTTCTTTGCTCTGACGACTCCAGTAGGAATAGCCATTGGAATAGGAATTACGAATGTGTATGATGAGAATAGCCAGAATGCTTTGATCGTTGAAGGAATATTTAACGCAGCATCGGCAGGAATCTTAATATATATGGCACTTGTTGATCTTTTGGCTGCAGATTTTATGACTGATAGAATGCAAAATAGCAGTCGTCTTCAGATTGGATCAAATTTATCCTTACTTTTAGGTGCTGGTTTAATGTCTCTTATAGCTAAATGGGCTTGACGTAGTACACTTCATTACTTGTAATTTTCAGTTGCTTAGCACGAAAGAAAAGTTTTTGTTCTTGTAATTTTGAAGTCTTTGTTTTCCATAGCCAGTTATAAATAAGTTGGAGATAAGTTGTTCTATTTGTAACATATTTATTTGGATAAAGAAATTGTTTTTGGGGGGGAGCATAAGTGAAATTTTAATTAAGTCATGTAATTGTATTTATTAGTTTACTGCAAATTTCTCATTAAGATAATTGATTCGATAACCATTAACCTGGTGTACAGATTCAATAGTGCCAATTAATCCATACAATCCTTGCAGATTATCGTATTTTCTATCCGATAACCATTAACCTCCAAACTTGTTTAACATTGTCACTAATATCATATGAAAAATATCCTCGTGATCGTACACGATAACTTAGATCGTATTTTAGTATTTCTTCAATTCTAAATATAATATCCATTTTATAGTGTAACTGGAGGAGTATTTTAAAATTATCTTTAGAAGCCAAATCCTTTATATTTGTAAGGATTTATATTATTTAACTTAATTACAGTAATTTGAATAATAATAATCACAAAATTCCAAATATGATAATAATACTCCTCCGGTCTTTATTATAAGACCCAATTTGACTTTTTATTTAGTCCTAATTATAAGACCCAATCCATTTTCTCTTTTATATTTATGCATTTTTTTCTAAGATAATCCTTCTAATAATGATAGTTTTAGCTAATATACTTAATTAGCAAGGATATTTTAGGAATAACAACACTTATTTATTATAAATAACCAACTTAACTTACTTCCTTAATCTCCTCAAATAAGTTAATTGGGTCTTATAATTAGGACCGGAGGAGTATATCGTAAAATCGTAATAGATGGGTTCCTGACTTCCTGGTTCAAACTCTGCTACGACACGCTTGGGCGGATGCGTTCAAATCGTGTTAAATTAAAAAGAATGATAATAATATATTATAATAGATGAAGAAGAATCTTGGCTAATCTCTGGTCAAATACATCCAGCCTCTTTGATTGGCATTGGATCTGAGGAATCAATTTAGTTGACATAAAAAAAAATTATTATTTTTTTTTAATGATGAACCGACCTCTTTGAAACTTAGACAGAGTCTCTGAGTCAAATAAATTGTTGTTAAGGTAACGGGGCTTTCACATGTTAACATAATTCTTTAAGGAGTTCTTTTGCTGGGGATTTGACCGCTAACAAGGAACCAATTGTCAAAGTGAAATGACCTGTGCTTGTCGTGATGAAAAAATTATTATCACTATTATTCAGCTCAAAATGAAAAATATCATCACCCAAACGACTTTTGATTGGCAACTAGCTTTATTAATTGTTTGGTATCATTTATATAAATATTTATAAGCATATTTTATATTAATTTAGATAAAAAAAATTCACATATTTATTTCATATTCTATAAAACACGCACAGCCGGTCATTGCGACTTTTGATGGCTTTTATGCGTTGGCTTGGTTAAAAAAGGAAGAGAGAAAGATAAAGAGGTGGGTCCACATTATTTTGACAAAATAAAAGATTAATTTTTTGCGAGAAAAAAATAAATTATTCTAGTTTGCCCATAAAATTATTTTGAAAAACTCAAAAATGGGTCCACATTATTTTCTATTTTTTCAATAATACAATTTTTATAATTTTTAATTTTAATATATCTCTTAAAATTATCGTATTATGTATATAATATATAATGTATTACATCGAACTAGTTGAATTATTTGCCGAGATTAAAGAAATTAATAAATTATCTTAAAGTATTCATATTTATTTCTTAAAAAACTAATTTGTCATCCTTATAAATTGATATTATATTAAGGACTTGAGGTAGTATTATTTAATAAAATTTATATTTTTTGAATCATTTTATATCTAAACTTATTCTTTTTAATAATCATTCAAATAAGTTTTAGTTTGTCAAATTGACTTTTTTCAAAAGTTAACTAAATATAAATCACATTATACTAATTGACTTTTACATTAATTTACATTTATAAAAGTTAGATAGATGGGAAAAAAAAATTCACTTTTATCACTGCTAGTCTAAACGCACCTTGATCTTTTTCCTGCAATTTGCAAGTTGACGTCGGAAAAAAAGACAGTTTGCACTAGAATTCATACACATTGAAATTTCTACTTGTGGGCAAGGAGTCAATGGTATCACCATTCGTCAATAGTTGATACATGACGCTTTTTAATAAGGATTAGGAAAAATGCTTACAATCGTTTGCATCATTAAAACGATAAAAAAGAAAAATTACTACTTTTAATGAGATTATCATCCAATTAAAATCAATACATATATAATCTCTTTTCATAATACAGCTAATAAGGGCATCTGTGTAAAGAAAATGAAAGAATTTAATGCTATTAACGTTTTGCAAAGTAACTTATATTTGAGAATGTAGAAACCTTTTAGAAGATGTCTTTTATCAAAAACCAAATTGTGTACTGTGGTCAACAATATAAAGTAGAGCACAAGGAAAATTCAATGAAGGTGATCAACAAAACAAAATGACAGCTTGTAGCTAGCAAACGTAACTGGGTGGTCCAAAACGAGAGCCATATTATTCCAACAAAAATCTTAAAACAGTAGACTTGTGGTTGTAAACAATAACAAAGACTACTTTAATTTCAGAAATTATAAAATTAAATGTTTTAGAATATCGGAAGGTTTATGAGTGGAAACAACGCGTTTTGCATGGGAATCTCTGTGGATTTGTTCATACAAACGGATGTCAAATTCGATGTTTAAACTCAACAAAATTAGCTTATGATCATTAATATAAGAGCTAATTGGATATTTAATTTGGTTCTAAACATAAATCTCAATTTCTTTTGTCTATCATATCTATCTTTTTTTTTTCTAAAGTAGTCATTGTGTTAAATATTTTATCAAATGATAATTCTAGCTAATATACATTATTAGTAAGGATATTTTAGAAAAAACAATACCTATCTATTACAAATAATTAACTTGAATAATTTTTTTAATCTACTCAGATTAGTCAATTAGTTTTTATATTGAGGTGTATATGAAGGTAATATATACCATCAGTGTAGTGACTAAAGTTTACCTTTCTTGTATTAATCATATTGAACGAAAGTTTATTAAGAATAAGTGTTTTTCTCTTTTTCTCGGTTTTTATCTTTGGCCATCAAGAATATGAGGTTTTTTTAAACCTTGATCAAGAATATGTGTATTTCAAGGTTTATGTCCTAATGTAGAGTCTAAAAAAGGGCTAAGCTTGGAACTCACAAGTTTCTGTCATAGTTTATTTGTAACATATCTATTTGGACGAAGATTTTTTTTGGGGGGGGGTAAGTGAAATTTTAATTAAATCATGTAATTGTATTTATTAGTTTACTGCAAATTTCTCATTAAGATAATTGATTCGATAACCATTAACCTGGTGTACAAATTCAATAATGCCAATTAATCCATACAATCCTTGCAAATTATTGTATTTTCTATTCGATAACCATTAACTTGCAAACTAGTTCAACATTGTCGCTACTCGCTAATATCATATAGAAAATACCCGCGTGATGGTTCAACATTATTTTAAAAATATTTTTTGAAGCCAAATCCTTTATATTTGTAAGGATTTGTATTATTTAACTTAATTACAGTTATTTGAATAGTAATAAAAGTCCAAATATGATAATAATATATCGTAAAATCGTAATAGATGAGCTCCTGGTTCAAACTCGGCTGTGACATGCTTGGGTGGATGCGTTCAAATCGTATTTAATTAAAAAAAATGATAATAATATATTATAATAGATGAAGAAGAATCTTGGCTATTCTCCGGTCAAATACATCCAGCATCTTTTTTTTTTTTTCCCCGGTAGAAATACATCCAGCCTCTTTCATTGACGTTGGATCTGAGAAATCAATTTAATTGACATCAATATTATTATTATTATTATTATTATTATTATTTTGTGATGAAGCGAGCCGTTTGAAACACAGCTAGAGTCTCTGAGTCAAATAAATAATTGTTAGGGCAATGGAGCTTTCACATTTTAATATAATTCTTTAAGGAGTTCTTTTGCAGGGGATTTGATCAGCCAAGAAGGAACAAGGAACCAACTGTCAAGGTGAAGTGACCTCTGCTTGTCGTGATAAAAAAATTATTATCAAAAAATTATTTCGATATTAATAAAAGATTTACATTCTATAGAGACCAATGACTAGGCAGGAGTAGGACCCCAGTAACTACGACAATCTAAGCAAGATTTTGATCTTCGGCCTGCAATTTGCAAGTTGGCGTTTTTTTTTTTTTTGGGGGGGGGGAGGGAAGGACAGTTTGCACTACAATGCGCTGCTGGTTGAAATAATAAATGTTTTTTAGTAAAAAAAATAAATGGTCCTATTCTGTAAAAAGAAGAATACAAGTTCAAATATTAAAAAGTATACTTATTGGGAGAACTTTAATCTTAATACTTTCAGCCCAACAGAAATTAGTCTTAAATCCAAAATGATTTGAAGATATTCTAAGTTTTTTTATATATATATATATATATATATAAATATAAACAAAAAACAGCTTACAGTAGACTTCATACACATATACTTTGAAGTTCCTAACTGTGGTCAAGGAGTCAATAGTATCATTCCTTAATAGATGACACTTTTAACTACTATCAGTCTTTAATACTACCTCCGGTCCTTAATATAAGACCCCGTTTGACTTTTTGTTTGGTCCTAATTATAAGACCCCAATCCATTTTGTCTATCATATTTATGTATTTTTTTCCAAAATAGTTCTTCTAATAATGATAATTTTAACCAATACACTTAATTAGCAAGGATATTTTAGGAATGACAACACTTATTTATTACAAATAACTAACTTAACTTACTTCCTTAATCTCCTCAAATTAGTCAACTGGGTCTTATAATTAGGACCGGAGGTAGTATAAGAGTTAGTTGACTAATTTGAGTAGAATAAGAAAACTAGTTAAATTAGTTATTTGTAATAAATAGGTGTTATCTCTCTTAAAATATCCTTGCTAATCAAGTATATTGGCTAAAACTACCATTATTATAAAGAATAGTTTGGGAAAAAATAGATAAATATGAAAGACAAACTAGATTTGGGTCTTATAACTAGGATTAAAATAAAAATCAAACAAGGTTTTATATTAAGGAGTGAAGGTAGTATTTTATAAGAATAAAGAAAATACATAATCTCTTCTCATAATACAACTAATAACGGCATCTGTGAAAAAAAAAATGAATGCTATTACCGTTTTGCAAAGTACCTTATATTTATATTTACGGCTATGGAAATCTTTAGAAGATGTCTTATATCAAAAACCAGATTGGGCCAATGATTTTGTAATCTAGTGGTATAAGTATTCTCTTCTAAAAAAAAAAAAATCAGAGATTGCTAGTTCAATCCTACTTATACCTTCATGTCATTACTATCTTTCCCTTTAATTGGAAAAAAAAAAGTCCGGACTGGTAGTATTGGTATTTTATAACAATACATACATCTGGACTTTCAAGGTTAAATTTGATATGTTTACTGTTCATCCATTTACTGTTCATACATTGGCTTGGTTTATATTTGAGCTGAAGACTTTAAAAAACTTATTTTATGAGGAAAGAAGCTAATTGAGGCATAAAATCCTTAAAATGAGTTAAGGATTAGTTTTTAGAATTAAATGCTATTTTCTTGAAAAATTCAAAAAAAATAGTTGGGAATTGATTTTTGACCTGGAATTTTTATGAAAATTATTTTAGGGGTCAAGGAAGCTTTGGATAAGGAAAATCCATATAAAATGTCGTGGAATAATTTCTGAATTTATTTTATAATTGCAGAATTATAAAGAAATGATAGAATTAGAAATGAGGAATTAAGTGAAGGGCATAATAGACATTTCACAAAAGTCACCAGCCTTCTCATTTTCGTCTGGGACCAAAAGAAGAGAGAGAGAGAGAGAGATACAGTTCAGAGAACGGGGGGGAGACCGAGAGAAAGAGACGGTGAAGGAGGAGTGGCTGGAGGTGGTTTCTAGTGCATGCAATCCGTGTTGCCAACCAAGGTGAGTCTCCAGAACTTCCTTCTACTCTTGTTTCCTTGGATCTGTGGCTTAATAAGGTGCAATGGTTGAGTGAGAAAGTCTGGTTAGTGAGAGAAAGTAAAGGAATGGAGAGGAGGATCGGTGACTTTATGTTTTATGATAAGATTTAAGCGTGTGACGGTAGTTTTTGGGTCTGCATGTTGATAGACAGTGTTGCATGTGATTTTTTTGCTCTTATATATGTTTCCGAAGCAAGGCATGAGCAATCTGGTAGAAGGATTTGAAATCTCTAAGTTGTGCTTCATGGATTTCGAATTTACAGAGTTAAGAAGTGAAGGGCTCAATTTTGGAGCCTTATTCATAAATATAGGTGTGTGTGTGTGTGTGTGTGTGTGTGTGCCTTGCATCTGTGTTCTTCGGTCTAAATGTTCTTTACTCGTCTGTGTTTTCTGAATCCGAAGCAAGGGCTCAATTTTTGGAGCTATGGATGTCGGGTTCTGAGGTTTTGGGAAGAAAGAAATTTAATGTTGATATATATGTATGTTGGTTTTGACCTTTGCTTCTGGTTTATGGCTGGCCGAATCTAGTTCATAAGATGTTGAAGTCAAAGTCTTTCCTTGCTTCTCGTTGCTGTCAAACTTCTGGGTAGATTAGAATGTTGATGATGATATTTGGGTGAAGATCCTGGAGGATGGTTCGGACTCCATGTGAATGATTTTTCTGGCTTATGACTGTCTAAAAATTGGGTCTGTGATCCTAAAATTAAACTCTATGTTATGTTTTTATTTTAGTGTCGGTTTTGATGAAATTGAAGAGAGATTATGCGATATACATATATATGGGACTGCACAACGTTGACTCCTTCTTTTGGTGACTTGGTGATTATTTTGGGAGTATATATATTTTAATCTGGAAAATGTCAGACTTGCTGGATGTGGCGTGATGTTAATGGTGTGGGAGCTGAAACTAAATCACATGGCAATTATTTAATTATATATATAGATACATGGAAAGTATTTTCGGTCAAGTGGGTTTCAAGAGGAAATTTAATTTTAAACTAGGGGACTTTTAAATGGTGGATAGAATGATGTTTGTGAAGCTGGAATTTCACAGTCGTAAGAAAGGAATGCTGTTATTATAAATTATAAGCACCTTGAAAATATTCAAGGGTGCTAATTCATTGTTGGAAGACTTGGAATAAATGATCTAGTTACATATATATGTCTTGGCCTATGTAGGAATTTGGGAAAGATGCTGGAATTTTGTAACTTAGAGCCTAAAAATGAATTCTTCAAATTAAGAAGGAAAGATAAGCAAAACAAATTTGTGAAGTATAAGGGAAATAGACAAGTTTATATAATTGATTATAAGGAATTCAAGCTATAATGAACATGTTATTTTAATACAATAGTTAATAATTTATATACTTATTAATATATATATATATATATCCTTGCCTATAAAATATATTAGATTTGATATTTGTCCAAGTCCATTGAGAAAGAAGCTAAGAAGGAAGCAAGGGGAAGGTAGTACTGAAGAAAAAGTAAAAAGTAGTAACTCTTTTCCTTTCTTGTGATTGTGCATTAATTGCCTCATATTTGGATGTGTCATGATGCTGATTGTGTATGAGAACATGTAAATTGCCTTTGCGGGATATGATTTGTCATGACAACATGTGACTGTTTCCATTTATTTTGGAATGTGGACACTATAGTTAGCGATCAGCTATGTAAGTGCATGATGCTTGTTCATCAATTATTATATTTGGTTGCAAGGTGTTTTTCTCTCTAGCTTGGGTAACATGTTTATTTGTGATCTTGTATGATTACATGAAGGAATTTTACTGCTAGAATTTTTTAGAATCTCATCACTTTTTTCATGTCATACAGCAAAAGCAAGTACTTCTAAAGGCAAAAGAGTAGTGATTGATAGATCTTGAAGGTGAAAGAAGAAGCAAGAGATCTTGTGTATATATATTTTGCTTAAAATGCTTCTTGTATTTTATTATTTTGGAGTAAGGATATAATGTGTATATATTTTGTTGTGTAAATATTCTTCCATAAGGAGATGACTAAGGGCAGATAAACTATAATGACCGCCATTGATAGGAATAGCCTACATGTTGATATATAGTTTTTATTATGCCCAGATTGTATATATGAGTATATGTACCCTTTTGTACGGACCAGTAGCCAGGGTATTGAATGTTAAGCCCTGCTAATTATATATTTAATTAGTTATAGGTTGCTTTGAAAGTAAGCAAAAAAAAAAAACTCCTTTTTTTTTTCGGGATGAAACCTGGCTCTTAGTGGTTTAAAGTGAAAGAAAATAATCCTACTGGTGAATAGAGGTAAGGTGTTACACAAAAAAAGCCTTTGGATGCGTTGGTGAAAAGAGTTGATCAAGCAGTATAAAATCTTTTAATAAAAAGGAATAGAGAAAGGCCAAAGACAACACTTAATGAGGTTCTTAAGTGAGATCTTTTAATTAATTATATATTCAAAGATTTGGCTTTAGATAGAGTTCAATAGTACCATACAATTCATATAGCTGACTTCACCTAGTTGGATAAGGTTTTGTTATTGTTGTTGTATTGTTTATCCATTTTTTCTGAAACAAATTGAGATATCATAACTATTCTTGGATCAACTTTTTAATTTGTTAAATGCTGCAGATTTTCAGTCCGAACAAAAAAATGCTGCAGATTTTATGCACGAGAAAAGGCAAAATAATACTTGTCTCTTCAAATTGGATAAAATGTATTTTTAAATTTTAGATGCTATCATATTTTATTTTAATGCCTTAAGGAGTTCTTAAGCAGGGGATTTGATAAGGCTGAATGAACTTATCATCCAATTAAATTAATCAAATGAATATATTTATATATGTATCACATTATATATTGTTTTTATTCATGTATGATATATTATTAACCTTTGCATTTGTTTGAACTTGATTTATCAAACTTAGTGGAATATTATACGGGAAAAATTGGAGAAAATTTTCTTTTTGGATAAGTGGAGGAAGTATAATTTTCATATATAAGTTAATTCTGATTTGTCTACTATAAAGAGGACTGTTTAAAGTTTATCGATACATAGCCAATTCTAATTATAAGATACTATGAACTTGTTTTATTATATAATCAACAAAAATATCTTAAACCTGGCAGGTTATTAACCTGTCTTTAAATTTAATAACTTTTCTATTTTATTTTTATTCAATATATACACTTTTAAAAAAAACAATAGTTTACAAAATAATAAAATTGTATACTCGTACAATAAATTTAATGAATTAACTTATATTAATAAAAAAAATCTTTTTACTTTATATACTATAATAATTAATAGTTTAGACAGACACACAATTCATAAATTATAAATGATGTGACTTATTTATTATAATCCCAGCCCACCTCTACTTGTTAAATTTTATGGATGGATCTTGTTGATTTGGAATCGGAATTTTTGCAGAGCATCCTCTTTAATTCGTTACGTTAACGTTTGTGTTTCTTAAATTTTTCAAAGAATAGCAGGAGCACTCAATAATTTGCTTTATCTATTTATTTATTATTTGTGCGGTCAATAATATGTAGTAGAGCATTAGGAAAATTCAATGAAGGTGACCAACAAAACAAAATGACGACTGGCAGCGAGCAATTGTAACCGTGTGGTCCAAAACGAGAGCAAAATTATTCTAACAAAAATCTTAAAACAGTAGACTTGTGGTTGTAAACAATAACAAAGACTACTTTAATTTCAGAAATTATAAAATTAAATGTTTTACAATATTGGAAGGTTCATGAGTGGAAAGTACGCGTTTTGGATAGGAATCTCTGTGGATTTCGTTATATATACGGATGTCATCAATTGGATAGTCAAACTAAACAAAATTAGCATACGTTACTTAATGTAAGAACTAATTTGATATTTAATTTGATCTTAAAAATAAATTTCAATTTATTTTGTTTATCATATTTATCTTTTTTATTAAGGTAGTCATTATAATAGCTGTACATATTAAATATTTCATCAAATAATAATTCTAGCTAATATACATGATTAGCTATTAGTAAGACTGTAAGAGTATTTTAGGAAAGACAACACTCATTTATTACAAATAATTAATTTAACTAATTTTTTTTAACCTACTCAAATTAGTTAACTAGTTCTTATACTAAGGATTAGATATAACACATACCACCTGTACAGCGACTAAAGTTTGCCTTTCCTGTATTAATTATATTCAACGAAAGTTTACTAAGAATAAGTCCTTTTCTTTTTTTTTTCTTTGTTTTTCTTTTGCCATCAAGAATATGAGGTTTTTTTTTTTTTTACCTTGATCAAGAATATGTGTTTCAAGGTTTATGTCTTAATGTATAGTCTAAAAAAGGGCTAAGCTTGGAACTCACAGGTTTCTGTCATGGTTTATGGGTGCCTAGGAAACAATATGATACAAACGCAGATATAAGATATGTTGAAATATATCCACCAAACAATTATTATGCGTAAAAGTGGCTTGATTCGGTCTTTTTCTTTTCCCCTTCAAACATTAAATCTTTTCATCTTGAAAAACTATAATGAACTCCTAAACTTATACCTAAATTTGGAATACAATTAACATATTTTAAAGATATTTTCACTTTTATCGACCATTAATTTTCAATTTTTTTCTGAAAAAAATTCTATTTCTTAACGACACTTTGTTCCCTTGATGTTTTCTGTATTGGCTTTAAACTTCAAAGCATCCACCGGATATTTTCAAGGTTTTTAATTTGTTCAATGTGTATCAAAGCTCTCAGGGATGTCATCGTCACTATTCTCCAATAAAAATCACAAAATTGTCTTACACCCACTTTATTGTCTCCTTCTCCGGCCAGCTTCTACCTAGCGCCATGTCCAAAACCACCAAAGTCTTCACTTTCTTCGTCTTCCTCTTGCTTGTTCTTCTTCCAGCCCTAGTTGTTTCAGAGTGTAACTGTACATGCAATAAAGAAGACGAAGTCGTTGGCGACAAAGCCAGGGCTTTTAGGTATAAATTTGCAGCCATAGCTTCAATACTCTTTGCGAGTGTCATCGGAGTTTTGATTCCGGTCATCGGAAAGTTTGTCTCATTCTTAAGTCCTGATAGGGACTTCTTCTTCTTCATCAAGGCCTTTGCCGCCGGCGTCATATTGTCCACCGGATTCATTCACGTCCTTCCCGACGCGTTCGAGAACTTGAAGTCTCCTTGCTTGAGCGAACATCCATGGGCAGACTTTCCCTTCACTGGTTTTGTGGCCATGTGTGCTGCCATGGGAACCCTAATGGTGGATGCTTTCGCCACTGCGTATTTCAAGAAAGTTCATATGATTGAGGAACAAACAGGACACGAAGGACATGTTCATCTTCATCATACTCACGCAACAAATAATGGTCATGCTCATGGGTCCTCAGATTCATCTCAGCTTCTTCGTCACAGAGTCATATCACAGGTATAGGCATATATATATATATATATATATATATTTATAAGATCACTCAGTTTAACATCGTGCTTTACACACACACACACACAATATTAATTTAAAATGAACAAAATGGATAATATATATGCATGCAGGTGTTGGAGGTGGGGATAATAGTGCATTCGGTGATCATAGGAATAGGTTTGGGAGCATCTGAGGATGCAAAACACATAAAGCCTCTGGTGGCTGCTTTAACGTTTCATCAATTCTTTGAAGGAATGGGTCTTGGAAGCTGTATCGCTCAGGTGTGTCTCTTTTCGTAAATGTCCAAAAGAGTAATTCAAAATTATCAAGGAATCACTAATAAATTATTGGTTAAGATGGTAAGCAGTTTTATTATATTACCCCATAAAAAAGAGAAAATAACTTTAAATCTTGGGAAAAACACTTATTGAAAGAGTTTAACCTTAACATTCTCAGCTTAACTGACTTTGGGATACTCTGAGTTATATTAAAAAATAATTATTAAGGACTCATACGTAGCAACACAGCTAACTAAAATTTCTCTCATAATGGAATAGAGTCACTAATAACAAGCGATTTCATCCGTGGAAAAGTCACAAGACATGAGGAAAAAAACACCAAAAGGGAATCCAAAGTGGCCCATGCCATTGGCCACGACTCATTTTCATTTGTTTATCCGAATAAATCAATGAGCTTGCCTTTTATTTACTCATCTTTGTGATTTTTCCTGACTCCACTTGGGTTAGTCAAGCTCCAGTCAGTTGATATTTAGTGCCATGATACCCCAAAAAAAAAGTCACTATTACTCTATAATTTAAATATTTCCTATTGTCCTGAATATAAGATTTTCTTAACTAGTTCGCAAAGTCCAAAAACTATTAGTATTATTATCGTGAATAAAGGGATTAGAAGAAATAAGATAGATTATAAGATGATGTTAGAATTTATTATAGTTAATTAATCAATTAACAGTAGTATTGAAAAGATGGATAATTTTAAGAATGGAGGGAGTAACATTTACCTTTTGTTTTGTTATAAATATCTTTTTGATCATGTATAGAAATTGAAGGAACTTTTGACAGCATCCAAAACCAAAATAGTCCATCCTCATTTTACTGCACACAAAGTTTTACAAGATTTGTTCAATATCTCATTCATCATCTATATATGTGTGTATATATAATTGCAGGCAAAATTCAAGAACAACGCTACAGTAATTATGGGATTGTTCTTTGCTCTGACCACCCCAGTGGGAATAGGAATTGGTATGGCAATTAGCAGCAGATACGAAGAGAATAGTCAAAAAGCTCTTATTATCGAAGGAATATTTAACGCAGCGTCGGCAGGAATCTTAATATATATGGCACTTGTTGATCTTTTAGCTGCAGATTTTACAACTGAAAGATTTCAAAACAGTACTTATCTTCAACTGGGAGCAAATATTTCTCTACTTTTGGGTGCTGGTTTGATGTCTGCTTTAGCTTATTGGGATTGACTTTTAACTATTTGTAATATTTTTAAGTGATTAATATTTATATCCAATGCAACTTTTATAAGTTAAAAACTATTTTAAATTTTTTAGTATCTTTGGAGTGAATATAATTAAAATAGAAAATAAAGGTGAAATTTTATTGAAAATCATAATTTATCTGCGTTTATAGCATATTTTCTTGTTTGTTACACTTGAAGACTATTTTAAAAACTATTTTAATTTTTTTAGGGATGAACCTGGATATTACACTTGAAGACTTGTAGTTCTGATGCTTACTAGTATTTTTAGTATATTTGGAGTGAATATAATTAAAATAAAACATAAGAGTGAAATTTTATTGAAAATCATCATTTATCGTTGTTTATAGCATATTTTCTTGTTGGTTACACTTGAAGCCTATTTTAAAAACTATTTTAATTTTTTTAGGCATGAACATCGATATTACACTTGAAGACTTGTAGTTCTGATGCTTACTAGTGTACAGAGATGAACGTATTTAAATGACTTAAATTGGAAATCATATTCTCATTTTCACCGAAAACTTATAATGCAACTTGGAACCATTGAAAGTGACATGCGAAAAATAGACTTCCAATGTTATTTCAGATGAAAAGGACAAATTGGCTTGACTCCATACAAAAGAGAGGAAGAATAATATATTAAAAATAAAAATAAAAAGCAAGCAAAAGATCATATATGTACCATAACACACGCATAATGATTGAATCTGACCTAAATTAAAATAATATAGATTTGAACGAAATATATAAAAAAGCTTGCTTCCAGTCACCGACTCAAAAATGCTTTCTTCAATATGAATAAAAGCAAAGTCAATCAAGGTAAAAGAGGAGACCACAGCCCACGGGATTGACCGGGTCAATATTCATTTTTATTTTTTATTTTTACCTCAGGGTTTTCGAAAATCTCGGAATGGTACGTTAAATTTGCCTAATTTAATCTCACGGGAGCACCTAAGTGGTATTTTGAAATTCGGTTAAAAACGACAAAATCCCTCACTTAAAAAAAAAAAAAAAACTCATTTCACATCCTTATCTGCAACAATATATTGATCCCATTGAAGCAAGAGGATTTGATCAGCTGGAAACAAGAGAAACCAATCGTCAAAGTTATATCTAAATTATAAATTAAAAAAATGAAGATATTTATGCACGGGTCACATTTAAAACCTATGCATTTGGCTGAACTTGTCATTTGTCAAACTAATTAAGTTTTTCTTGTTGATAAGGCATAAAAACCTACGCACCTACGCACCGCTAATGTTCCCTTCACATCGCGGCATCTTAATGTAGTTTGTTTATTTATAAGGGATAATTAATCCACAACTCCTTATAGTTTCAACTAATTTTGAATCAGGTCCTTATATTTTTTTTCTTTTTATCAGGTCTTTATACTTTCACCTGTTTTTAATTAAGTCCTTGTATTTATTTTTCCTTTTATCAAGTCCTTATAAGTTCACCTTATTTTTAATTAAGTCCCTAAATTTTTTATTCTTTATTTTATAAATTCTAATAGTACTATTATATAAACATAAAATAGTGTATATTATTTAATATTGGTTTATAAACAATAATATTCTAAAGATATTGAATTATTATAATGATTTTAATTTTTTCAGCAAAAAAATTAATTGTTCTAAAAAAATTTCCTAAATTAGTTAATTCTATTACTTTTTTATTACATAATTATTAATTTAATTTAATTATTAATATTTTATATTTCAGTATTAATCTATTTAATTAAGTTTATATTTAATTAATAAATAAAAATTAAAACTACATGGACCTGATTAAAAATTTAGTGAAATTATAAGGACTTAATTAAAAGAAAAATAAATACAAGGATCTAATTAAAAAAAGGTAAAAGTATAAGGACCTCATAAAAAGAAAGAAAATTATAGGGACCTGATTCAAAATTCATTAAAACTATAAGGACTTGTGGATTAATTAACCCTATTTATAATATCTTAAAGCCATGAACTCTTAGAAGACAACTTTCTTGTCTTTTCTTTGTTTATATTTTTGAAAAATTTATTTCAATGAATATAGAATTTAAAAGTGAGAATGACAAAAAAAAAAAAGAAGTTAAAAATTACTAAATTCCAAATCAGATTTGGTAACAACACTTTATTTGGTATTTACAACACTGAATTTATAAATAACAATAAATTTTTGTTGACATTCCTTATTTGACATTTACAAATTTTCAGTTTCTTTTTTTTTTGTCATTTTTCCAGTTTAAAATAAAGATAATTCTTTAACTGTAACTTTTTAAAAAAAAAAATAATAATTTTGTTACTTAAGCATTATAAGTAACATTTTAAATTTATAAGGTCAAAATTGTTTTTAGATGGTAAAAATACAGTATGGTTGTTTTATAGATGCTCTGGATTTTCAAGGTTAAATCAGAAACAAATTGAGATGGTCCATGCATGTTCGGCCCGAAACGAAAATGGGAAGGAAAAAAAAAAAACTAAACATGGGGTGTCTCGTCGCCATCTTTTCTATAAGATTGATCCTTTAAAACTACCTACGAAAAAATATTCAATGTTTCTTGTAGCTTTGGAGAGGAAATAAAGTTGTTCAATTTACACAAGCTATTTTACTTAGAAACCATCGCCTTTTGTCTTTTACATATATATGTGCACGTGTGTGTGGGGTTATGTTGGTGACTAGAAATTTGCAAACAATTGGCAGAAATTGAAGAAAAACAGGACAATATCAGTGAGTTTGTTAAGATTGCAATATCACAGGTGACGTTGCTAGCTGTTAGAGTGGAAGGAAGCTTTTATTTGTATCTAACGTAGTGAGCAGAAGATGATGAACGTTCTTTATCGCATTTGCAGTTGGATCCCTTAAGGATCCGGTAAACTTGCATGTGCAGGATCAAACTACGTAGGCCAACTTTCTGTTAGGATCCCCTCCCGTGTGATAACGCGCCGTTAACGAACGTGCAAATCCCATGTGTATATATTCCTCTGATTCTAAATATAAGATATTTTACACTATAAAGTGAGCCTTATATTTAGGACTAGAAGATTATATATGTATAAGACTCATCATATTTTCCATTGAATAAAATGTCATAGAGCATTCTGACCACTTCTCCTGAGTCTCCAAAGTGAGTTGCTACCTGTTTTATGTACTCTCTTTGTCTTTTGAGTGTTGGGGAGTTTCTACCTTCTCCAGCGCCGTGTCCAAAAACATTACATTCTTCGTTTTCTTTGTGCTCCTGCTTCCAGCTTTAGCTGTTTCAGAAGGTACATGCCAAGAAGACAACATCATGATGACCAAGTTAAGGCTCTCAGCTTCAAACTATAGCAGCCATAACTTCCATATATATGATTGAAGCGAAGAGCAACAGGAGACCCAAAAAAAAAATGATTAAATAAGTGAGGGAGAAAGTACATTGAGAAAAATGATTATGGTGTTTTAGGAAAAACATGTTATATTTCTTATAATTAACTAACTTATCTAACTTCTTTAATCTAATCAAATTAATTAAAAAGGTCTTATATTAAGAATCGGGGAAATGTATATATATGTGTGTATAAAAGGTGAGAGAGCGGTGGCGATAGCGAGCTTGTACGTACGTCAAACTAGTAATCGTGTCGTAGGCGGATGTAAACTATTAAGATGACAATGAAGAATAAAATGACGATGGCAATAAGCACAATTTCCTGCCGCTGAAAGGGTGGCTTTTGGCATGTTCTTCATTGAGATTAGGGGCTGTCCTTATATTCAGCCATCGTGCACGAGGGTCAGAAGTTTGTTTGGCGAAGCCTATAAGAAGAGAGAGGAGTCGAGCTAGAGAGAGAATGGAAGAAAGAGGAATGGGATTAGGTTTCATGAAGAGATTAGAGGAGAAGAACGGAAGGTTCTTTGGGGGTTTCCAGATTGTGAAGTGGAGTATTGGAAATTGTTCATGATTTATGAATATAATATTCCTATCTATAATTTTATATTGAAATTAAATACTGATGAATTGACTTGTGAATAATTTTATATTGCAAATAATGTTAAAAATTCTTTCAATAATAAGAACAGTTTGATTATACATTCTCATCATAAACATTGGTAATTTCAACAAAGAAGATGCCAAGAGAACGATATGCATTCGTATAGGATGTTCATTGTTTTTACGAGCAAATCATCGTTTAAATGAAGTAAGCTTCGAATTCAACCCTACGTGCATGGCTATGTGTTTCAAACCATTTGGGCCATACTTAGCCTATGTATTGGTGGAATCCTAAGTTGGTTTCATCTCACTGATACAACAATTCATTGAAAAAACAATGAAGACGCTGTTCACAAGCTCCTCCGTAACTGAAACTGCATTAACAGTAGATGAGGTCTTCAAAATTCTTTGATTTGCCAAGCGCGAAGAAAGACTCAACGATTGCAGGAACATAAGTGGGTTTGATAATGGTTGAGAAACCCAGTTATCTTAAGGGCAAAATACTCCTCCAGTCCTAAATATAAAACCCATTTTATAGTATAAATATAAGACCTATTTTGTAGTATAATTCACACTACAAAATGAGTCTTATATTTAGGAGCAGAGGGAGTAATATACAAGAACTTTGATGAAAGGCTACAATTGTTGTCATCCTCGAACCCGTTTATGTTCCTCCCATTGTTGAGTCCCTCTTCCCACTCGGAAAATCCAAGAATTTTGAAGGAACTCGTATATCATTAATGACGGTTCAAGTTACAGAGCTTGCGAATGGTATCTTCATCGTTCCTTAGTGAACCATTATGCGGGTGAGGCGAAGCAGGCCTGAGAGTCTACGAATACATGAGCTAAGACTAGCCAAAGTAGTTTAAGTTACACAGGATCAAATTCAATGCTAGCTACATTTTCCTCATGCTAATATTGAATGTCCTATGCAAATATATTTCAAAAATATAATAGAAAATTATGTTGATGAATATGCTAAGTCTCTTCACCTGCCTCCAATTTCTACGAGGATCTTCCTGTATAAAAGAAAAAAGAAAAAATTGCTGAACTCAAAGCAAAAGCTACCTTAGAGATGGAAGATGGTGTTCTTAATTAGCAACGAAATCTGGAGCCCCAAGCTCTCTTGGAACTCAGCCCTGCAAATGAGGCACCTGGAATGGGCCTTGAAATCGGGGTCATCCTTGCCTATCATGAGAGTCAAGATGTTTGTTTGATAAAGCCTAAAATTTGGTTGGAAAAAAAAGAAGAAGATAAAACCTAAAATGAGAGAAGCGAGTGAAGGCACAACAAAAAACTTGATTTTCAAAGCAAGGCAACGTGAAGCACTTTGGCATCGGGTTCCCATTCAGTGCTCATCAGGTGATGAGCACCCAATGCTCATCACCCGATGAGCAATCTGGATCTGGACGGTCCAGATTTAATATTATTAAATAATTATTTTAAAATAGAAAAAATTATATTTTTAAAGAATGATAGTTAAGAGATTATCTTTATTTTGTATTTTATACCTATTAAAATAATTATTTTTAAAAAATAAAAATAAATTTGGACCGTCCAGATAAGATCTAGACGGTCCAGATCTGATGAGCATTTTGATGAGCACCCAATGTAAATCCCTTTGGCATCTAAGCCAGAATGACTAAGGTACGAAATTAAATATATATCGTTAGATACTGCACACACATGCATGTATATATATTTTTTATAGTAGGATATTTATATACACATATATATTTGTAATTATAAATACATATAATTTTAATATATTAATAGATAATATATACGTATATATTATAATGTGTGTATTAAAAATATAAAATAGGACTATTATTGTATATATATACGTATTATATTTAAAATATTCTTTTTGAATAAATTAAAATATGAATGTAATTAAAATAATATTGTTTATTTAATATATTTAATGTTATTTTATTGATTAATAATATCTATTTAATATATTAATAAATTTTTTGCCAGATTAATATTTACAATATTATAAATTAGATGACATTACTTTAAAATTTATTTTATTTTAAATTAACCATATAATTTTAAAGCGCTTACTCATTATTTTTTTACATTATGTTTATTAATGATGATATAATCTTATGAAAAAAAATAGATTAAATTATATTTTTTATATTTACATTTCAAGGTAGTATTGAAAAATCATAACATCGTATCAAAATAATATTCCCACCCCAACGTCTTTTACGTTAAAACACACACACACACACACATATATTTTGATAAACACACACATATATTAATTTATATATTAATATAATGTTTTAAAAAAATGGAGATAATAATTTATTTTTCTTTTAATTAATTATCTAATCTTTTAAAAATTTATTGAAAATAATTTACATTATGTTATCAGTTTTTATTATTTTAAATTTTTAATTGTAAATTTACTTTATGAAAATGGGTTATCACTACCTTTTGTTTTATTTTTCATTAAAAAATGATACATTTAATGTTTTGAGATGTCAAATATTATATTTAAATAAAACAACTATATTTGTCGGTGAGAAAAAATAGTTGTAAAAAGTTACACTTTGAGCGGCGACTCTAAAAGTGTGACTTTCAGTGACAATTAAAGTCACATCTGAAACTTAGACTTTTAACGATAATTTTAATTGAACAAAAAATATTTTATTTAAACAAAAAATTATATTTGTTGGTGACAAAAAATAATTGTAAAAAGTCACACTTTGAGCAGCAAGTCCAAAAGTGTGACTTTCAGCGATGACAATTAGATTCGCAACTAAACCTCAGACTTCCAACAGTAACTTTAAAAAGTAGCTGCTAAAAGTATGACTTTCTACGGTGCCAATTGAAGTCATAGCTGAAAGTTACTTTCTTTTGATCATTTGTAAATTTTTAAAATTCATTTTCTCAATTGTATTTTATATAGACACATGCATACAACATATTAAACTTTATCTATCAAATTAGTAGAAAAATTATTTTTAAGTGGACATTAAAACCAATAAAAGAATTTATATATGTACTCCTTCAGTCTTTAATGTAAGATCTAATTAATTAATTTGAGTAAATTAAATATGTTAGTTAAATTAGTTAATATGATATTTTTTTATGACCCCTCTATCATTGTTGAGAGAATGCTCATAGGGTTAATTTGGTAAAAAATTAATAAATATATAAAATAAGTCTTACATATAATACTAACATCGACCATTTAATTAGGTCTTATATTAAGTATAAGAAGAGTATATATAGTACATAATTGTAAATGCATAATACATTTTAATTAAAGTATTGATTTAAACATAAATTCTATGAAAGCGAAACATTATTACTTTATTTTATTTTTTATCATAAAATGATACATTTAATGTTTTGAGATGTTAAATATTACATTTAAATAAAAAAATAGATTTGTTGGTGGGAAAAAAATAACAAATTTATAATAGTGAGATGAAATGAGATTATTAATTTGTATGAAGAGATTGAAAGAGAAGAAAGGAAGGACGCTATTGGAAGTGGAGAAATGTTGGGCTTGAGGAGGAAGAAGGTAAAACAAAAGCTGGTGATAGAGAGAAGAATTTAGGGGAATGGGTTCAGCGATGAGACACTACTCCTCCGCTCATTAATATAAAACCTATTTAACTAATTTGATTAGATTAAAAAAGTTAGGTAAGTTGGTTAATTATAAGAAATGTGACACGTTTTTTTAAAATACCATAATCATCTTTCTTAATACCCCTATTTCTCTTCTACTTGATTATGGTTGAGAGAGTATCTATAAGGTTAATTTAGAGAAAATTGATAAATATGATAAATGAGTTTTGTATTTAAGACCAAAATCAACTCAATAATTAAATCATATATTAAGGACTGGAGGAGTAACATACAAGACAACACGGCTAAACGGTTATAAGGACAGAACACATGATTTGAGTTAGATGAGACTGCAGGAAAACGTGAACCCATATTATTTGCAGTATACCAATTATTCAGTTGTATCTCATACCAGCTTTCGGATTTCCCCACGTCACTGCACCTCCGCACAATAGTACCCCCAACAACTCTGGTCGTCAGCGCATCTTCCTGTGGTCACTACATGCATGCCACAATCTCACTGAATAGGTACTTTTTTTTCTATTGTCATAAAATCATATAACAACCTTTACCTTTCTTTTCCTAAAAATTAAAGCCTTAAAATAAGTCTTTTTTCTAATTTAAAATTTCCACGAAATATATTTGATCATATCTAATTCAAAATCAGTCAAATCATCGAAGGTAATATGTATGTTATATAAAATAAAAATGACTTACAGTTCTTTTTTACTTCTTTATTATCCATTCTTCAAATGTATGTAAATTATTTATTAAAACCTAAATAGAAACGATTAAGGAAATTATAGCAGAAAAATCACTTTTATATCAACCACCTCTATATACATATATATATATATATATATATCTCCGTGAATCACATATTTCCTTACTCTCACCGTTTTGGCATATACAATTTCAGAACAACATGGCCAAAAGCACCAAAATCTCCACATTCTTCGTCTTCCTCTTACTGGTTTCTCTTCCAGCCCTAATTGTTTCGGAGTGTACATGTGATCAACAAGATGAAGTCGTTGGTGACAAAGCCAGGGCTCTTCGCTACAAAGTAGCAGCCCTAGCTTCTGTACTCTTAGTTTGAAACTTAAAGGACTAAAACTAAAATGAAGGTAAATTTGAGGAATCAAAGTTTGTATCAACCTATAATTTATATATATTTGAAAAATGAATAAAGAAGTAAAAAAGAAGAGTAAATTATTTTTATTTTATATAACATATTTATTACCTTTAATGATTTGACTGATTTTGAGTTGAATATGAGCACATATATTTCGTCGAAATTTTAAATTAGAAAATGACTTATTTTAAGGCTTTTTAGGAAAAGAAAGGTAAGGTTCTTATATATATGATTTTTTTCAATTACATAAAATTTTTAAAATGAGTTTTATTATTTATGATTAATAAATTAAAAAGAAAATTTATCATTGCTTTCATATTATATATAAATTGAAATCGCAGCCTACTGCAGAAATATTATTGTCCCGTTCTTTTCATTTTCCCTTTTATTTTTTAAAAAAGTAAATCTAAATTTCGAAGATCACGGGATAGAAGAAGACTCTCAAGACCCTTAGTCTTAATGTATACATAGACACAGATGAGTGGCGATAAATGTCGACCTTCTAATACGTTGTCGAGTGAATATAATATTCAGGCAAAAAAGTTTAAGTGTTTTATATTGATATTGATGATGAATTAGTCTTTTGGAAATTAAAAAATTTACTTTTTTACCCTTATGGGCCAAAAAACTTTCCCTATAAATGTTGAGATTCTGACATACATATTGTCGAGGGAATATGGTATTTAGTTTAAGTATTTTATATTGGCATTGATGAACTAATTTGTATGGAAATTAAATAAATTACTCTTTCTCTTTTTTTAAAGAATTTTTCCTGTAGAGACCAGATTACATTGTTTTTCCCAAAATCTTTTTATATTTATTATTTACACACACACATTATAATATATACATATATATTATAATGTGTGTGTATTAAAAATATAAAATAGGATATCAGTATATCTACACGTATTATAGTTATAATATTCTTTTTGAATAAAATAAAATATGAATGTAATTAAAATAATATTATTTATTTAATATATTTTGGTGTCATTTTATTGATTAATAATATCTATTTAATATATTAATAAATTGTTTGCCAGATTAATATTTACAATATTATAAATTAATCAGACGACATGTACTATTTTTCATTAGTTTAAAAATTATTTTATTTTAAATTAATCATATAATTTTAAAGAGCTTATTCATAATTTTTTTACATTATGTTTATTGATGATATAATTTGATGGAAAAATAATAGACTAAATTATATTTTTTATATTTTCATTTCAAGATAGTATTGAAAAATCATAACATCTTATCAAAATAATATTCGCACCCCAACGTCTTTTACGCTAACACGCACATATATTAATTTATATATTAATATAATGTTTAGAAAAAATGGAGATAATAATTTATTTTTATTTTAATTAATTATCTAATTTTTTTAAAATTTATTGAAAATAATTTACATTATGTTATCAGTTTTTATTATTTTAAATTTTTAATTATAAATTTACATTATGAAAATGGAATATCATTACCTTTTATTTTATTTTTTTCATAAAAAAAGGATACATTTAATGTTTTGAGATGTCAAATATTATATTGAAATAAAAAAATTATATTTGTTGATGAGAAAAAATAGTTGTAATAGGTCCCATTTTAAGCGGCGACTCTAAAAGTGTGATTTTCAGCGGCGATAATTAAGGTCGCACCTAAAACTTACACTTTTAACGACAACTTTAAAAAATCACTGCTAAAAGTATGATTTTGTGTGACTATAATTGAACAAAAAATATTTTATTTAAACAAAAAATTATATTTGTTGGTGAGAAAAAAATAATTGTAAAAAGTCACACTTTAAGCAACAACTCCAAAAGTGTGACTTTCAGTGACCACAATCAGATTTGCAACTAAACCTCAGATTTCCAACAGTGACTTTAAAAAGTCACCACTAAAAGTATAACTTTCTGCGATACCAATTGAAATCATAGCTGAAAGTCACTCTCTTTTGATCATTTGTAAATTGTTAAAATTCATTTTGTCAATTGTATTTTATATAGACACATACATACAACATATTAAACTTTATCCATCAAATTAGTAGAAAAATTATTTTTAAGTAGATACTAAAACTAATAAAAGAATTTATATATGTACTCCTTCAGTCTTTGATGTAAGATCTAATTAACTAATTTGAGTATATTAAAGATGTTAGTTAAATTAGTTAATATGATTTTTTTTTCATGCCTCTTCTACTACTTGATCATTGTTGAGAGAATATCCATAGGGTTAATTTGGTAGAAAAGCAATAAACATATGAAATAAGTTTTACATATAAGACTAACATCGACCATTTAATTAGGTTTTATATTAAGTATAGGAAGAGTACATATAGTACATAATTGTAAATGTATAACACATTTTAATTAAAGTATTGATTTAAACATAAATTCTATGAAAGTGAAACATTATTACTTTATTTTATTTTTTATCATAAAATGATACATTTAATGTTTTAAGATGTTAAATATTACATTGAAATGAAAAAATAGATTTGTTGGTGAGAAACAAATAACGATCTTATAATAGTGAGGTGAAATGGGATTATTAATTTGTATGAAGAGATTGAAAGAGAAGAAAGGAAGGACGCTATTGGAAGTGGAGAAATGTTGGGCTTGAGGAGGAAGAAGGTAAAACAAAAGCTGGTGATAGAGAGAAGAATTGAGGGGAATGGGTTCAGCGATGAGACACCACTCCTCCGCTCATTAATATAAGACTTATTTAACTAATTTGATTAGATTAAGAAAGTTAGGTAAGCCAGTTAATTATAAGAAATGTGACACGTTTTCCCAAAATACCATAATCATCTTTCTTAATACCCATATTCCTCTCCTACTTGATTATAGTTGAGGGAGTATCTATAGGGTTAATTTAGAGAAAATTGATAAATATGATAAATGAGTCTTGTATTTAAGACCAAAATCAACTCAATAATTAGATCCTATACTAAAGACTGGAGGAGTAACATACAAGACAACACGGCTAGACGGTTATAAGGACAGAACACATGATTTGAGTTAGATGAGACTGCAGGAAAACGTGAACCCATATTATTTGCAGTATACCAATTATTCAGTTGTATCTCATACCAGCTTTCGGATTTCCCCACGTCACTGCACCTCCCCACAATAGTTACCCCAACAACTCTGGTCGTCAGCGCATCTTCCTGTGGTCACTAGCTACATGCATGCCACAATCTCACTGAATAGGTTACTTTTTTTTTCTATTTTCATAAAATCATATAACAACCTTTATCTTTCTTTTCCTAAAAATTAAAGCCTTAAAATAAGTCTTTTTCTAATTTAAAATTTCCACGAAATATATTTGAGCATATCTAATTCAAAATCAGTCAAATAATCGAAGGTAATATATATGTTATATAAAATAAAAATGACTTACAGTTCTTTTTTACTTCTTTATTATTCATTCTTCAAATGTATATAAATTATTTATTAAATAGCAAGTATTAAGGAAATTATAACAGAAAAATCACTTTTATATCAACAACCTCTATATATATCTCCGTGAATCACACATTTCCTTACTCTTACTTTTACTGTTTCGGCTTTTCCAGTTCATAACATTTCAAAACGACATGGCTAAAAGCACCAAAATCTTCACATTCTTCGTCTTCCTCTAACTGATTTTTCTTCCAGCCCTAGTTGTTTTAGTGTGTACATGTGATCAACAAGACGAAGTCGTTGGTGACAAAGCCAGGGCTCTTCGCTGCAAAGTAGCAGCCCTAGCTTCTATACTCTTGGCGAGTGCAGTCGGTGTTTTGATTCCGTCATTAAATCGGAATGTTTTTGCTGACATTAAGTCCTGAGAAGAACATCTTCCTTCTGATCAGGGCTTTCGCCGCCGGCGTGATCCTATCCACCAGCTTCATTCATGTCCTTCCTGACGCATTCGAGAGCTTGACTTCCCCTTGCTTGAGCGAACATCCATGGGGAGATTTTCCTTTCACTGGTTTCGTATCCCTGTGTGCTGCCATGGGAATCCTAATGGTGGAATCTTTCGCCACTACGTATTTCAAGAAACTTAATATGAAAAACAGTGGGCAGATTGAGGCCAATAATGGAGACCAAGAGAAAAACACAGGTCATGTTCATACTCATGGGTCGTTGGATTCTTCCACTCGTAAGATAGTCATATCACAGGTGTGTGTATGTGTGTATGTGTTTATATATATATATATATATAGATATTTTTATATAACTCTCACCCTTTAAAATTATACGTTATAGGATGTGAATGAAGGACGTGAATGCTTCAGGAAGGACGTGAATGAAGCCGGTGGATAGGATCATGCTGGCGGCGAAAGCCATGATCAGAAGGAAGACGTTCTTCTCAGGACTTAATGCCGGCACAAACATTCCGATTTAATGACGGAATCAAAACTCCGACCGCAATCGCCAAGAGTATAGAAGCTAGGGCTGCTACTTTGTAGCGAAGAGCCCTGGCTTTGTCACCAACGACTTCGTCTTGTTGATCACATGTACACTCTGAAACAACTAGGACTGGAAGAAAAATCAAAATCAGTAAGAGGAAGACGAAGAATGTGAAGATTTTGGTGCTTTTGGCCACGTCGTTTTGAAATGTTAGGAACTGGAAAAGCCAAAACAGTGAAAGTAAGAGCAAGGAAATGTGTGATTCACGGAGATACATATAGAGGTGGTTGATATAAAAGTGATTTTTCTGTTATAATTTCCTTAATACTTGCTATTTAGGTTTTAATAAATAATTTACATATATTTGAAAAATGAATAAAGAAGTAAAAAAGAACATTAAATTATTTTTATTTTATATAACATATTTGTTGCCTTTAATGATTTGACTGATTTTGAGATGAATATGAGCAGTTATATTTCGTGGAAATTTTAAATTAGAAAAAGACTTATTTTAAGGCTTTTTAGGAAAAGAAAGGTAAGGTTCTTATATGATTTTTTTTCAATTACATAAAATTTTTAAAATGAGTTTTATTATTTATTATTAATAAATTAAAAAGGAAATTTATCATTGTTTTCATATTATATATAAATTAAATCGCAGCCTACTGCAGAAATATTATTGTCCCGTTCTTTTCATTTTCCCTTTTATTTTTAAAAAAGTAAATCTAAATTTCGCAGATCACGGGATAGAAGACTCAAGACTAGTTTAATGTATACATAGACACAGATGAGTGGCGATAAATGTCGACCTTCTAATACGTTGTCGAGTACGCGAGTGAATATAACATTCAGGCAAAAAAGTTTAAGTATTTTATATTGATATTGATGAATTGGTTTTTTGAAAATTAACTAAATTACTTTGTTACCCTTATCGGCCAAAAAATTTTCCCCATGATTGTTGAGATTCTGACATATATATTGTCGAGGGAATATAGTATTTAGTTTAAGCATTTTATATTGGTATTGATGAATTAATTTTTATGGAAGTTGAATAAATTACTCTCTCTCTCTCTCTCTCTTTTTTCCAAGAGAATTTTTCCTGTAGAGACCAGATGACATTGTTTTTCCCAAAATCTTTTTATATTTATTATTTATATGACATAACGAAATATTATTAAATTAATTAAAGAAGTCATATTTATGAATTTAAAATAAATTAAATTTACAATTATCAATAAAGCAAAAAAAATAAAGTCAAATATTGAAATTAATTGGTTATCGATTAAAAAAGTGTTTTTATAAAGGGGACGTGGAATGTTTTATAAATTTTAGTGGATGAATACCTCTAACATTAAATTCCAAATCCCAAATTAGTCTCCTCAAATAAAAAAATCCCAAATCAGTCTATGAGATTCAAAAGTTGAGTGGAATGACATTAATGCCCTTCACTTTTTTAAAAAAAGAAAAAAAAAAGCATTCTCCCTTCATCGTCACCATCAATAGCCACCCCCACAAAAGAATATATAGACAGACATCGAGCCATTAAAGCATATTAATAAAATAGTATAAAATAATACATAAGATATATAACCATAAAATTTTCATCATATCGACAATAGATTAGCCATTAACTATAATATAAATAGCTATTAGAACCATAATACTACCTCCGGTCCTTAATATAAGACCCTATTTGACTTTTATTTTGGTCTTAAATATAAGACCCAAATCCACTTTGTCTCTTATATTTATACTTTTTTTTTCAAAAGTAGTCCTTCTAACAATAATAGTTCTAGTCAATACACTTGATTAGTAAGGATATTTTAGGAAAGACAACACCTATTTAGGATAAATAACTAACTCAGCTTATTTCCTTAATCTCCTCAAATTAGTCAATTAGCTCTTATAATTAGGATCGGAGGTAGTAGATTAGTAGAGTTACCTCTTCTCTATTACCAACAAGTTTAAAAAAGTCGTGATGTAAGGCACTCACTATCAGTACTCTTCTTGTTAACCATCACTTTCCCCGTCTCTGTCACTTCTGTTTTTTCTGTGTCCGTTGCATATGTATGTCCAAAGCCATTCATTTTTTTTTTCACACAAAAAAAAAAAAAGAATGAGTGAGTTTGGGAGACCGATTTTGATAATGGTAGCATCACTGCTTAGTACAACTTTATAGTGTCTCACATCTTTAATTACTAACTGATGGATTAAGTATCATGTAGAAATGCTAATATGTTAGTTTAGTTTAGTGGGGTATAATAAAATAAAATAATGTAAATAATTTTTCACATCAAAATCTCTAGTAATTATTAAATTAAATGATTCTTTGAAGATACTTGATGATGATTCATCAGTCAAGCCTTAACGCTGCTCAAATGCTTTCTACGTACAGGGACTATTTGCTTGAGCAAAATTAGGATACGAAGAGAATCACATTCCGATGTCATGTATTCAGCAATACATGCCTTGCAGAAGTTAGTGAAAAAGACATAGCATGACTTAGTTTTTGTGTTCTTTTCTAATTGTTAATTCACCATGATAAGCAATATATATATATATATATTTATAGCTTTAGATATATTCATTTCTCCTCGATATATAATAAACCCACTGTGATATGATGATGATAAGTAAATAATACTCCCTCCGTTCCTTATTATAAGAGACAAATAACCGAAGTACGTTGATCAAAAAAACAGTTAAAATTAGTTAAGAACAATTAATGTGTAAAAGTATAATTTTTTTCCAAAAATGCCCTCATTAATAAGGAGAGAGAGCATGAGAGAGAACAATTAAATTATTAAAAGAAAGAGAAGTGAGAGGGAGAGAGAGTATGAGTTGGAGATAATAAATATGGGTAAAATAGTAAATCAACACAAAAAAATAAAGACAACTTGTAAGTGTCTCTTATATATAGGAACATGCCATAAGCATCAAATGTCTTTTATAATAAGGAACGGAGGGAGTAAATTGTAACTCTTGAGTTTCCACTTTTCAATGATAATTGATAATACAAACTGCAACGGAACTTTACTTTTCTAACATAAATTAGATAAGACAAATTAAAAAAAGCAGAAAACTAAGGGGGAAAAAAAAAAGAAGGGATGTTGTAGATACTAAAGCAGCAACTAAAGTAGAGAAATAATATATGACATTAAGTTGAAGATGGCGGGTACTATTTTGCGTTCTATCAGCCAGAAAAGTCCGCAGCTAACAGATGAACAAGTCCGATATAGATTACAATATGTCTGCATATAATAATATTCCTTCAACGATGAAAGCATTCGACTGTACTCATCATATATACTTTCGTTCAAAGTTCCTATTCCAGTAATGGCTATATATATATATATATATATATATATATTGATTCCCACTAGAGCAGTCAGAGCAAAGAACAATGCCAGTAGTTTTGTTCTTGAATTTGGCCTGCAATGAAACTACAAGACACATCACCACAATAGGCTCATTGCAGGCCAAATTCAAGAACAAAACTATTGCGCAGTGATGGCATCGTTCTTTGGTCTAATTAACGATTCATGGGAATGGCCATTAGAGTATGAATTTCCAAAGTGTACAATCAATGAGAATAGTCAGAATGCTTAGAAATATTCAATGCAACGTCTGCGTGCAAGCATCAAATTGTAATCTATACGGCACTCGTTGATCTTTTAGCTGCAGAATTTATGGCTGATAGAATGCAAAATAGTACCCGCCGTCTTCAACTTAACTCAAATATTATTTCTCTACTTTAGTTGCTGCTTTTAAACAGCAGCCAAAGTAGGGAAATATTCAACCTGATATATAGAAGCAGGTTGAGTGAAGGAACGAACTGGAGCTTGGGGAAGAAGAAAGTAGAAAGGAAGATAGTTTCGGTAGAGAAATTAATGTTTCCAGATGAAGACACGGTGCTCAGAATCGGGGTAGAGCATGATATATAAATAGGCTTTACACGTTAATTAACGGCGAATCATCACATACATGGGAGAGAATTCTGTCAAATCTATATAACGCCGTCGTCCTTAAAGCATTAAATTAAAATATGAAAGCATGCATCATCATAGATATCTGATTCTGAACAATTATTTATATATCAAATAATAATCGGTTTAATTTATTCTTCATCTATTTGACTCAAAGTTGGCCTACGTACCTTTCAAGAGATCATAAGCCTTATACGTATCAGTGCGTTTTTAATCCTCCCCACACACGCGCGCGCGCGCGCACACGTGTGTGTGTGTGCATGTTTATTTATGAGATCCTAAGTATCCGACAAGGGATGTGTGTGTGTGCATGTTTATTTATGAGATCCTAAGTATCCGACAAGGGATGTGTGTGTGTGTGCATGTTTATTTATGAGATCCTAAGTATCCGACAAGGGATGTGTGTGTGTGTGCATGTTTATTTATGAGATCCTAAGTATCCGACAAGGGATGTGTGTGTGTGTGCATGTTTATTTATGAGATCCTAAGTATCCGACAAGGGATGTGTGTGTGTGTGCATGTTTATTTATGAGATCCTAAGTATCCGACAAGGGATGTGTGTGTGTGTGCATGTTTATTTATGAGATCCTAAGTATCCGACAAGGGATGTGTGTGTGTGTGCATGTTTATTTATGAGATCCTAAATATCCGACAAGGGATCCAATGCAAATGCGATAAAGAACGTTCATCTTTTACTCTAACCAGAAGCAACGTCACCTATGAGATCGCAATCCTAACAACTTATTGATGGACCACCAGTTTATCTGCAATATAATTGAATTTTTAGTGATTATTTATTTGCTACCAACGCAGAAAGCTAATAGTCGAGGAGCAGAGGAATTTATAGTCAGCAAATAACTAAAGACAAAAGCTAATAAAAATTCATCTGCCCCGATCTAATAAAAAGCTAATAACTAAACACATTATTCACACTATAATATGATATTTAATTTAGACTCAAAAGAAGTTGTTTTTTTTTTCCTTTGGTCGGCTTGCATACAGTGAATCACTCGAGACCTATTGTAAGTCTCTTATTTATTAGAATAATTGGACACAAAACTCATCTCACATACTTACTTCGTATATCATAAATCACGATTAAAAAGTTACTAATAAGCAGTTCCAAACACGTTCATGAAAAGCTAATAAAAATTGTAAATATGATGCACAATAAGAGTTAATTAGCCAATCCGTGTATAATAATGTAACGTACTATGCCATCATGTCTAATTGGGTATCATGATTTGAGGTTGCCACCTCAAACGCAGCCTTAACCTATGAAGTTGACCAATGACCAAGTTCGCAAGGTGGCCTTCCTAATCAAAAGCCCATTTGGGCTTAGGAATAAAATAGCCATTAATTTTTAGCCCAAGCCTCACTAGGCCAGTACAGGGACACGATGGTAAATTTGTGATAAAATCTCAACAGAATTGTCATTTCACTTTGTTTCCCTTTTCCCGCCAAGACTGGCGGGGGGAAAGGGCATTCCCTCTTTTTCCCTGTATAATGCTTGTTCTTTTCTTCCCCTTCCCGTATGGTATCCGGACTTGGATTCTCTCTACTACCTTCTCATCCTCTTCTCTTCTACTATCCTTTTTTTCTCTTCACAACCATTGGATCAAAATTCCAATAGTCCAGATTTAACATCTTATAAAAATAATGTTATTAAAAATAAATAAATAAATTTAAATTATTAAAATCTGGCCTGAACAATTTACAATTGTAATAAAAAAATTGCTCTATAATAACAGTCTATAGTTGTGAACTGTTCAGATTAGATTTTAACAGTTTAAATTTATTTATCTATTTTTATCATAATATTTATTTTTATAAAATGTTATAAAACATTAAATCTGGACCATTGGAGTTTTGATCCAATGGTTGTGAAAAGAAAAGGAGGGTAGTGGAGGGGAAGAGGATGGGAAGGTAGTGGAGAGAATCCAATTCCATGGTATCCGGGAGGAGTTGGGCCCCCTAAAAAGTTGCCTCATTATATTCTCTAATGAAGAGGGTGTTTTTTCCGCAAAACGAGGTAAACTCTTCTATATATTACTTTATAAACTGTAAAAATACTTCTGAAACTATAGTTTAATTTCCATCCAAACACTTCTGAAATCGAAGTACTTCAATAATTAGGCCTCAACTGCATTATTGCATTTCCCCTCGAATCCATCCAACAAAATCTGAACTGAATTACCTAGGACTTTGGTGCTACATAATCTCAAGGGCAGCATCCTCCTCACACAAGTCCAAAACCCGTGACACTATATATTTTTTGGGTGGCTCTTAATATATTGAGCTATTTTTTTTCTTTTTGATACAATATTTTAGGACATGAATGATTAAAAATTAATTTATGATATCCGATGTTACTGAAGTTTTTTTTTTTTGGGTTTCCCACCCGGTATCCTAGCCAACCCCTCAGGGACAGATGATCCAATCTGGATCTATCCAATTACAAACCAGACTAATCCGGATCGTTAATTGTAAACATCTCGATGAGTGGGATAGCTGGCCAGGAAACGCTTTCCATGCCTAAGCGGGGATCAAACGTCCCCTAATGTGGTTAAGGGAGGATGAGCCCCTTTTCGCTCAACCACA
Source organism: Neltuma alba (assembly GCF_004799145.2). NCBI lineage: Eukaryota > Viridiplantae > Streptophyta > Magnoliopsida > Fabales > Fabaceae > Neltuma > Neltuma alba. Next base: position 134,035 of record NW_021637477.1, read on the forward strand.
CGCTCTTGGTTACTAAAAAAATAATTCAGTATGCTAGATGCTAAATACTGAGCGTTATTAAAAGAACATTTTAGAATACCAAATGGACCAAAAATTACTACCTCAGGTTCTTAATATAAGCCTTTGTTTGACTTTTGTTTTGTTTCTAAATATAAGACCCCAATCCACTTTATCTCTCATATTTATATATTTTTGTCCCAAACTAGTCCTTCTAACAATGGTAGTTTAGCTAATACATTTGATTAGTAAGGATATTTTAAGAAAGACAATACATATTTATTACAAATAACTAACTTAACTTCTTTTTCTAATTTTCTCAAATTAGTCAACTAGCTCTTATAATTATGACCGGAGGTAGTATTTTACAATATTAAGTGCTATTAAAAAATTACCGAAAAAGTACAAATGTCTACTTACTCAAAAAAAGGTGCCTAAGCTCAATTATTTTACACGAAAATATGTAGTTGAACGCAAAGGATGACAACAGGCACTAGGGGGAAAATGAGAAAAGCTGGTCCCAAAAGATGATGCAAATTAAAACGTACAAGTTGAGTGAAATTAAAAATTGTGACGACCCATATTATGCGGCGTACGTGAGTGTGATGAACATGTTTCTCTTGTCTCCTCACACAAGTCCAAAACCCATGACGCAATTTTTTTGGGTAGCTCTTAATATACTGAGCATCCTTTAAAATTATATTCTTCTGATCATAGATAGAAAACTCATTTTGTAATATATGACTACAAAATGGGTTTTATATTTAGAACCGGAAGGAGTACGTTATATATTTATACTATAAAATGAGTTTTATATTTAGGATTGGAGGGAGTACGTTATAATGATATTAAAACTGACTTATTAGTATGATCTGATTAGTTAAAAATATCTTGTAATTTTAAACCTAATTAAGGAGTAACTGATATCATCTTAATCTGTTTTTTCTGAGCATTATTTAGTTAATTAGAAAGATGTTATATATTAATGAATGGATGGTGAATATATATATATATATATACTATTCTGTCTCTTATTATAAGATCCTTTTAACTAAATTATGCAGTTTAAGAAAACAGTTAAAATTAGTTAAAAGTAATTAATATATAACAAATACAGTTTTTTTCCAAATATACCTCTATATATAAATGGATAAATGTGAGAAAGTAATAATGAGATAAATGAAGAAAGAAAATGTATTAAATACATTAAATTAGAGATAAAATAGGTAATATTGTATTAAATGCTCAGACAAATTTAAAGAGGATCTTATAAAAAGGGACAAACACATTCAAAAAATTAGATCTTATAATAAGGGATGGAGATGGGGATACTAGTGCGCTCAGTGACCATAGGGATTTCTTTGGGAGCATCTCGAAGTGCCAAAGCCATAAAGCCTCTTGTTGCTTTGACTTTTCATCAATTCATTGAGGGCATGGGCCTTGGAAGCTGTATTACTCAGGTAGATAACCAATCCAATGAGCTTAATGTATTCACTAATTAATAATTGTGTTTATTACAAATATAATGCATTTAGTTTTTTTGTCAAAATAACGTATAAATTAAAGTATAGTAGTTAGCATTATTAATAAGAGTATCATCAACAAATACTCCCTCTAGTCTTTATTTATTATAAGAGTCCTTCTAGAGAAAATTCTTGATCCTTTTTATAAGATCATTTAATAGTTTCAATGAGTATTAAATGCTTTTATCCATATATGCCCTTATTTAATGAGGGTAGTGAGTTAATAAAAATTAATACGATGTTGAAATTTAGTGAATTAATGAGGATTGTATTGGAAATCACTTGAAATTTATAACAAATTTAGTAATTTTAACTATTTTTATTAGTACATGTGAATTGGTTAGTGGGTTTTTATAACAAGTGCCAGGTGGAGCAGTTCCACAGCTTCCACCGATTTGTTATGCATATAATATAAAATATAAGGGGAAAATAATATAATGATTTTTTCCTATTACTGCAGGCGAAATTCAAGAACAAAACTATTACAGTGATGACTTTGTTCTCTCCTCTGGCGACTCCACTAGGAATAGCCATTGGAATGGGATTTACGAATGGGTAAAATGAGAATAGTGAGAATGCTTTGATCGTTGAAGGAATATTTAACGCGGCATCGGCAGGAATCTTAACATATATGGCACTTGTTGATTTCTTAGCAGCTGATTCCATGAACGACAGGATTCAAAATAATATCCTTCTTCATGGCGCAGCAGACATTTTTGTGCTTTTTGATGCTGGTTTTATGCCCCTTTTAGCCAAATGGGCTTGAAGCTCATTAATTAGTTTTTCTTAGTGAACTAAGTGCTACCTCCAGTCCTAATTATAATATCCTATTTATAGTCTACAAACGAGCTTTAGGTAGTATTTAATACTCCCTCCGTTCCTTATTATAAAGACGAATAACTGAATTACGTTGATCAAAAAAGCAGTTAAAATTAGTTAAGAAGAATCAATGTGTAAAAAATATAATTTTTTTCAAAAATGCCATCATTAATAAGGAGAGAGAGCATGAGAGAGAACAATTAAATTATTGAAAGAAAGAGAAGTGGGAGGGAGAGAGAGTGTGAGTTGGAGACAATAAATATAGGTAAAATAGGAAATCAATACAAAAAAGTAGAGACAACTTTTAAATGTCTCTTATATATAGGAACATGCCATAAACATCAAATGTCTCTTATAATAAGGAATGGAGGGAGTAATTCTTTGGGAGATGAGTGTGAGGGTTAGTTAATGCTTGTTATTAGTACATTTTAATAAGAGATGCATATTGTTTCTTTTTTGTTCGTTTGTGGCATATTTATTTTCAAGAAAATGAAAGTCAAATTATAACGAGATAACACTCAACATAAAACTTATGTAGAAGAGCATATTTTCCTTTTTCTTTTGTTGGTGATTTATTCTGAAAATTAACCAAAAAATCAGAACAACATTTTGGTATGTTTTATTATCCTATATTTTAACACATAATAATAGAAAATAGAATCAAACAAATCCATAACTTGAGTATGTAAATACTACTTCCAGTAGTAAATATAAGAGTTAGTTGGTAGTTCTAAATATAAGACCAAAATCCACTTTGTATTCTAAATTTATACTGTGCTCTAAAAACTATCCCTATTGATTGTAAGGTGTTTCCACCCAAATATAGTTTCAATATGCAAGATTGAATGTGGGTATTCTAAGAAAGTCAACATACATTTATTATAAATAACTAACTTAAGCTAATTTTCTTAATCCTCTAAATTAGTTGTCTAGCTTTTATATCAATGACCGAAAATAGTAATTATTTACTGATTCTAGCAACTAAATACTACCTCTGTTAATTACTAATTTGAGTAAATTAAAAAAAATTAGTTAAGTTAGTTATTGATATAAATAGTGTTATCTTCTTTAAAATATCATTATTAATTATATGTATTAGTTAGAACTAGTATTTGATAAATATAACATGAGCAACTACTTCAAGGATTATTTTAAAAAAAGATAAATATAAAAAATAAAGTGAACTGAGATCTTATATTTAGAATAAATTAAATGTTAAATTAGATCAAAAGTACTATTAACTGCCTCTATTATTGGACTTGATTTTTACTTAGCTGTACGGGCTATATTTATCTGCTTAGCAAGAGGGATTCTCTACGTAATTTTGTTTGAAGGAAAGGGGTAATACTTTTGCGTCTCGTCCAGTCTAGTTATTTTTAATATTACCAAACTACCCTTATCGTGTTTTCTTGTTCTCAGTCATCTTTGGCATTCTGATTATAAACACTTATAGTCACATTTTACGCATGTCAAAACAAAAGTTTTTTCACGTACTTACGTTGTATTTCGTAAACTATAATTAAAATTTATTTATAAATCATTTTAATAAATCCTAAGCAGCCCACAAAAGCACAGCGCATTCTAGCCATCCAGTGACCGCCCGCAGTTCTTCGTGCTCTCCGGCGACCTTTTCAATCGCTCACAGAATTCTCAAAGTCTCTTGTAACTTCAACTTTATTTGTTCAAACGCCCCAACGATTTGTATACGAAATCTCTACTTTGTCAAATATTTATTATACTTTCCAATTTTTTCAAACGAAAATTAATGATAATTTCTGCTGTTTCAATTATTTCTGCTGTTTCACTCGTTTCTCTACTTCACACACGCATATATTATCAATTTCAATAATAATTGCACATGAAGAGAGAAATAATTTGTACACATGGGACCAGCTATTAAATAAATTTATCTATTATTATTGAATATATTATATTGTACATATATTAGCTATTAATTATAAAATTATAGCCCGTAAAAAAATTTATAAAATTATAATTTACGTATTAAATGTCATTTGTAATTATATTTTATAAAACCTTTATAAAGTTTGGGGAAAAAACTTCAAAAGACAAAGTAAAATTATTTATGTAAAGATATTTTGTTCTCTTCTCTCCTAAGAGATTCTTATTATATATGATGCTCTATCTTTTTCTTTTTGTTTTTTTTACTAGACATAGATATCATTTTATTAAAGGCAATCATGTTCAAAACACTGTCGGACACTAAATGTAAACGCTTCTCTCATTATAGCCTCTCATTTTAAATGTTACATCGTTTTCAATTTTCATTCATATGGTTGCATAATATTCATTCAAAAATGAAAAATCACACATTAATTAATTTTTTGTTAGGATGTGATTTAAATAAAAAAAATAGGCAAAATGGCAAATAAAGACCCTAAGATGTGAAATTGTGATTTGGGACCCTCAATTTGAAAATAAAAAATAAAAACCCAGTCTCATATTACAAATCTTAATGAAATATTTGAAATACCCCTCAGCCAAATGACAAGTAGTTGAGAATAACAAGTTGAATATGACAAATTGATAAGTTTTATATAGAAAATAACAAGTTTATAATTAGAGACAATATTTTGGGAAATTGTCAGGAATATAGTTGAGTATGACGAATTGAAAAATTTTGTATAGTAATAACAACTTATTAAGTAGTTGGGATAACAAACTAATTATGACGAATTGACATTTTGTATAGGAATAACAAGTTCATAATTAAAAATAGCAAGTTCATGTTTGGAAATAACAAATTATGCTTGTCAAGTACTAACAACATTTTGCAATACAAACAAAATATTCTTCATCAGTAGTATATTAATGACAACATTTATTATGAAATAACAATATTTTTATGGCCAATAACAAAAGAACCAATATGACTGTGATAGCAACTATTTTTATAATACGAACAAAATATTCTTCATAATAATAGTCTTTACCATCATCTGCAAAACAAAACTTCTTGCCATAATCAGCATAATAACACTCTTCATCACCTCCTTGTCAATTTTCCCACTTTGTTACATATGTGAACATAACATGGGATAGCCACCATGAAACTTGAAACAAGCTAGATGCGGTCAAGAGCTGCATAATTGGTGATATGGGACAGCCACCATATGTGAAAACTTGAAACATGATTTGTGATAGGCTTGGTCCTCCATTGTTACCTACACGGCCACATCCAAAATAATCTGACAGGCACCCGATTGTAGAGAAAGATACATAGAGACAAGGGTTCTTGCTTGGCACCGAAACTCTTGACAACTGATTCAAGCTTGGCGGAATCAACAAAAGGGTTGGAAAAGAGATTGATGTGTGGGTAGTAGCGCGGTGGAGTAATTAATTACATGATAAAATTTGAAACATGAAAAAATTTACAAACATGATAAAATTACATGCATGCTCTTGCTCAATACTTAACCAGAATTAAAGACGTTTTCAGAAAGAGAAAATTTTTTTGGAGTTGCAGAAGGAGATGGGATGGAAGAAAGAGAAGAAGAAATAGAGTATTTTGGTCTTTTCCCTAACATTTCGTAATTCATATTTAAGATCTGGTCCTGATAATAATTATGAATTGAAAAACTCAAATTGTAATTTTACATATTTCAGGGTCTCTTTGTGCGGTTTTTCCAAAAAATTAATTTTTATTTAAAATGAAATGCTTCGTTTTCTAAGATTTAGCGTGTAATCATCAACCTCAGTTTTCTTAATTAATTAATTGGCTTAAATTTTTTTAAAAAAATGCTGCATGATACAGGGTTCATTATTTCTGCGGGCTCCCGTTGACATTAGATCCTAATTTAACGCACACTTAATTGAACTTAATATTTTATTTGTTCATATCGTGGATGTCGACATTTAACGACACTACTGATATTGCCTGCTCTGAACTTGAAATTAAATCATCCAATGGATTACATGTATTTCTGTGCCAAATACAATAACGTTGCGTTTTCAATTCGCTAAACTTTAATCAAATCACCCTAATTTCTTCACTCTTCTTCCAATAAATAAAATCACGCGGGCACCAGCAGCACCAATAAATAATAATAAAATCACTTGTCTCTTTTTTGTTTTAACACGCACTTTATGTTGCTTTGATTTTTTCCCCCATTGTCTATGGCAAAAAGCACCAAAGTCTACAGCTTTATTTGGAGCTTCTTATAAATATGTTCATATAATTTGAAATAAAATTCTCCTCATACACTTACCTGGTATTCTGTAAATTAAGATTGAAAAATTAAACAAACACAAATCTTCCTTTTGCTAGTGCTTAAGTGCTTAGCTTTTTTTCTCCCCAAGAGTGTGCATGTGGTAGAGAAGA